>NW_026776693.1:0-54035 GCF_030936135.1 Gavia stellata | reverse complement strand
TCTGGTCCTCATCTCCCACTGGTAACCTCTCAAACGAACCACAAACACTTGGGCTCTGAACTTGTTTAGCCTACTAAAACTTCCAACGTACACAGCCTCTCCTGCTCAATCTGGCCAGAGCTCAACACCGAAATTGCGAACGTCCGGCGATTGCTCCTACACTAAAGGTGCCAGCCCTGAAAGCTCTTGCTGGTCCTCATCTCCCACTGGTAACCTCTCAAACGAACCGCAAACACTTGGGCTCTGAACTTGTTTAGCCTACTAAAACTTCCAACGTACACAGCCTCTCCTGCTCAGTCTGGCCAGAGCTCAACACCGAAAACGTGAACGTCCGGCGATTGCTCCTACACTAAAGGTGCCAGCCCTGAAAGCTCTTGCTGGTCCTCATCTCCCACTGGTAACCTCTCAAACGAACCACAAACACTTGGGCTCTGAACTTGTTTAGCCTACTAAAACTTCCAACGTACACAGCCTCTCCTGCTCAATCTGGCCAAAATTCAACACCGAAATTGCGAACGTCCGGCGATTGCTCCTACAATAAAGGTGCCAGCCCTGAAAGCTCTTGCTGGTCCTCATCTCCCACTGGTAACCTCTCAAACGAACCACAAACACTTGGGCTCTGAACTTGTTTAGCCTAATAAAACTTCCAACGTACACAGCCTCTCCTGCTCAATCTGGCCAGAGCTCAACACCGAAATTGCGAACGTCCAGCGATTGCTCCTACACTAAAGGTGCCAGCCCTGAAAGCTCTTGCTGGTCCTCATCTCCCACTGGTAACCTCTCAAACGAACCACAAACACTTGGGCTCTGAACTTGTTTAGCCTACTAAAACTTCCAACGTACACAGCCTCTCCTGCTCAATCTGGCCAAAATTCAACACTGAAATGGCGAACGTCCGGCGATTGCTCCTACACTAAAGGTGCCAGCCCTGAAAGCTCTTGCTGGTCCTCATCTCCCACTGGTAACCTCTCAAACGAACCACAAACACTTGGGCTCTGAACTTGTTTAGCCTACTAAAACTTCCAACGTACACAGCCTCTCCTGCTCAATCTGGCCAGAGCTCAACACCGAAAACGTGAACGTCCGGCGATTGCTCCTACACTAAAGGTGCCAGCCCTGAAAGCTCTTGCTGGTCCTCATCTCCCACTGGTAACCTCTCAAACGAACCACAAACACTTGGGCTCTGAACTTGTTTAGCCTACTAAAACTCCCAACGTACACAGCCTCTCCTGGTCAATCTGGCCAAAATTCAACACCGAAATTGCGAACGTCCGGCGATTGCTCCTACACTAAAGGTGCCAGCCCTGAAAGCTCTTGCTGGTCCTCATCTCCCACTGGTAACCTCTCAAACGAACCACAAACACTTGGGCTCTGAACTTGTTTAGCCTACTAAAACTTCCAACGTACACAGCCTCTCCTGCTCAATCTGGCCAGAGCTCAACACCGAAATTGCGAACGTCCGGCGATTGCTCCTACACTAAAGGTGCCAGCCCTGAAAGCTCTTGCTGGTCCTCATCTCCCACTGGTAACCTCTCAAACGAACCACAAACACTTGGGCTCTGAACTTGTTTAGCCTACTAAAACTTCCAACGTACACAGCCTCTCCTGCTCAATCTGGCCAAAATTCAACACCGAAATTGCGAACGTCCGGCGATTGCTCCTACACTAAAGGTGCCAGCCCTGAAAGCTCTTGCTGGTCCTCATCTCCCACTGGTAACCTCTCAAACGAACCACAAACACTTGGGCTCTGAACTTGTTTAGTCTACTAAAACTTCCAACGTACACAGCCTCTCCTGCTCAATCTGGCCAGAGCTCAACACCGAAATTGCGAACGTCCGGTGATTGCTCCTACACTAAAGGTGCCAGCCCTGAAAGCTCTTGCTGGTCCTCATCTCCCACTGGTAACCTCTCAAACGAACCACAAACACTTGGGCTCTGAACTTGTTTAGGCTATTAAAACTTCCAATGTACACAGCCTCTCCTGCTCAATCTGGCCAAAATTCAACACTGAAATTGCGAACGTCCGGCGATTGCTCCTACACTAAAGGTGCCAGCCCTGAAAGCTCTTGCTGGTCCTCATCTCCCACTGGTAACCTCTCAAACGAACCACAAACACTTGGGCTCTGAACTTGTTTAGCCTACTAAAACTTCCAACGTACACAGCCTCTCCTGCTCAATCTGGCCAAAATTCAACACCGAAATTGCGAACGTCCGGCGATTGCTCCTACACTAAAGGTGCCAGCCCTGAAAGCTCTTGCTGGTCCTCATCTCCCACTGGTAACCTCTCAAACGAACCACAAACACTTGGGCTCTGAACTTGTTTAGCCTACTAAAACTTCCAACGTACACAGCCTCTCCTGCTCAATCTGGCCAGAGCTCAACACCGAAAACGTGAACGTCCAGCGATTGCTCCTACACTAAAGGTGCCAGCCCTGAAAGCTCTTGCTGGTCCTCATCTCCCACTGGTAACCTCTCAAACGAACCACAAACACTTGGGCTCTGAACTTGTTTAGCCTACTAAAACTTCCAACGTACACAGCCTCTCCTGCTCAATCTGGCCAGAGCTCAACACCGAAATTGCGAACGTCCGGCGATTGCTCCTACACTAAAGGTGCCAGCCCTGAAAGCTCTTGCTGGTCCTCATCTCCCACTGGTAACCTCTCAAACGAACCACAAACACTTGGGCTCTGAACTTGTTTAGCCTACTAAAACTTCCAACGTACACAGCCTCTCCTGCTCAATCTGGCCAGAGCTCAACACCGAAAATGCGAACGTCCAGGGATTGCTCCTACACTAAAGGTGCCAGCCCTGAAAGCTCTTGCTGGTCCTCATCTCCCACTGGTAACCTCTCAAACGAACCACAAACACTTGGGCTCTGAACTTGTTTAGCCTACTAAAACTTCCAACGTACACAGCCTCTCCTGCTCAATCTGGCCAGAGCTCAACACCGAAATTGCGAACGTCCGGCGATTGCTCCTACACTAAAGGTGCCAGCCCTGAAAGCTCTTGCTGGTCCTCATCTCCCACTGGTAACCTCTCAAACGAACCACAAACACTTGGGCTCTGAACTTGTTTAGCCTACTAAAACTTCCAACGTACACAGCCTCTCCTGCTCAATCTGGCCAAAATTCAACACCGAAATTGCGAACGTCCAGCGATTGCTCCTACACTAAAGGTGCCAGCCCTGAAAGCTGTAGCTGGTCCTCATCTCCCACTGGTAACCTCTCAAACGAACCACAAACACTTGGGCTCTGAACTTGTCTAGGCTATTAAAACTTCCAACGTACACAGCCTCTCCTGCTCAATCTGGCCAGAGCTCAACACCGAAAATGCGAACGTCCGGCGATTGCTCCTACACTAAAGGTGCCAGCTCTGAAAGCTCTTGCTGGTCCTCATCTCCCACTGGTAACCTCTCAAACGAACCACAAACATAACACTTGGGCTCTGAACTTGTTTAGCCTACTAAAACTTCCAACGTACACAGCCTCTCCTGCTCAATCTGGCCAAAATTCAACACTGAAATTGCGAACGTCCAGCGATTGCTCCTACACTAAAGGTGCCAGCCCTGAAAGCTCTTGCTGGTCCTCATCTCCCACTGGTAACCTCTCAAACGAACCACAAACACTTGGGCTCTGAACTTGTTTAGGCTACCAAAACTTCCAACGTACACAGCCTCTCCTGCTCAATCTGGCCAGAGCTCAACACCGAAATTGCGAACGTCAGCGATTGCTCCTACACTAAAGGTGCCAGCCCTGAAAGCTCTTGCTGGTCCTCATCTCCCACTGGTAACCTCTCAAACGAACCACAAACACTTGGGCTCTGAACTTGTTTAGCCTACTAAAACTTCCAACGTACACAGCCTCTCCTGCTCAATCTGGCCAAATTCAACACCGAAATTGCGAACGTCCGGCGATTGCTCCTACAATAAAGGCGCCAGCCCTGAAATCTCTTGCTGGTCCTCATCTCCCACTGGTAACCTCTCAAACGAACCACAAACACTTGGGCTCTGAACTTGTTTAGCCTACAAAACTTCCAACGTACACAGCCTCTCCTGCTCAATCTGGCCAGAGCTCAACACCGAAATTGCGAACGTCCGGCGATTGCTCCTACACTAAAGGTGCCAGCCCTGAAAGCTCTTGCTGGTCCTCATCTCCCACTGGTAACCTCTCAAACGAACCACAAACACTTGGGCTCTGAACTTGTTTAGCCTACTAAAACTTCCAACGTACACAGCCTCTCCTGCTCAATCTGGCCAAAATTCCACACCGAAATTGCGAACGTCCGGCGATTGCTCCTACACTAAAGGTGCCAGCCCTGAAAGCTCTTGCTGGTCCTCATCTCCCACTGGTAACCTCTCAAACGAACCACAAACACTTGGGCTCTGAACTTGTTTAGCCTACTAAAACTTCCAACGTACACAGCCTCTCCTGCTCAATCTGGCCAGAGCTCAACACCGAAATTGCGAACGTCCGGCGATTGCTCCTACACTAAAGGTGCCAGCCCTGAAAGCTCTTGCTGGTCCTCATCTCCCACTGGTAACCTCTCAAACGAACCACAAACACTTGGGCTCTGAACTTGTTTAGCCTACTAAAACTTCCAACGTACACAGCCTCTCCTGCTCAATCTGGCCAGAGCTCAACACCGAAATTGCGAACGTCCGGCGATTGCTCCTACACTAAAGGTGCCAGCCCTGAAAGCTCTTGCTGGTCCTCATCTCCCACTGGTAACCTCTCAAACGAACCACAAACACTTGGGCTCTGAACTTGTTTAGCCTACTAAAACTTCCAACGTACACAGCCTCTCCTGCTCAGTCTGGCCAGAGCTCAACACCGAAATTGCGAACGTCCGGCGATTGCTCCTACACTAAAGGTGCCAGCCCTGAAAGCTCTTGCTGGTCCTCATCTCCCACTGGTAACCTCTCAAACGAACCACAAACACTTGGGCTCTGAACTTGTTTAGCCTACTAAAACTTCCAACGTACACAGCCTCTCCTGCTCAGTCTGGCCAGAGCTCAACACCGAAATTGCGAACGTCCGGCGATTGCTCCTACACTAAAGGTGCCAGCCCTGAAAGCTCTTGCTGGTCCTCATCTCCCACTGGTAACCTCTCAAACGAACCACAAACACTTGGGCTCTGAACTTGTTTAGCCTACTAAAACTTCCAACGTACACAGCCTCTCCTGCTCAATCTGGCCAGAGCTCAACACCGAAATTGCGAACGTCCAGCGATTGCTCCTACACTAAAGGTGCCAGCCCTGAAAGCTCTTGCTGGTCCTCATCTCCCACTGGTAACCTCTCAAACGAACCACAAACACTTGGGCTCTGAACTTGTTTAGCCTACTAAAACTTCCAACGTACACAGCCTCTCCTGCTCAATCTGGCCAAATTCAACACCGAAATTGCGAACGTCCGGCGATTGCTCCTACAATAAAGGTGCCAGCCCTGAAATCTCTTGCTGGTCCTCATCTCCCACTGGTAACCTCTCAAACGAACCACAAACACTTGGGCTCTGAACTTGTTTAGCCTACTAAAACTTCCAACGTACACAGCCTCTCCTGCTCAATCTGGCCAGAGCTCAACACCGAAATTGCGAACGTCCGGCGATTGCTCCTACACTAAAGGTGCCAGCCCTGAAAGCTCTTGCTGGTCCTCATCTCCCACTGGTAACCTCTCAAACGAACCACAAACACTTGGGCTCTGAACTTGTTTAGCCTACTAAAACTTCCAACGTACACAGCCTCTCCTGCTCAATCTGGCCAAATTCCACACCGAAATTGCGAACGTCCGGCGATTGCTCCTACAATAAAGGTGCCTAGCCCTGAAATCTCTTGCTGGTCCTCATCTCCCACTGGTAACCTCTCAAACGAACCACAAACACTTGGGCTCTGAACTTGTTTAGCCTACTAAAACTTCCAACGTACACAGCCTCTCCTGCTCAATCTGGCCAGAGCTCAACACCGAAATTGCGAACGTCCGGCGATTGCTCCTACACTAAAGGTGCCAGCCCTGAAAGCTCTTGCTGGTCCTCATCTCCCACTGGTAACCTCTCAAACGAACCACAAACACTTGGGCTCTGAACTTGTTTAGCCTACTAAAACTTCCAACGTACACAGCCTCTCCTGCTCAATCTGGCCAGAGCTCAACACCGAAATTGCGAACGTCCAGCGATTGCTCCTACACTAAAGGTGCCAGCCCTGAAAGCTCTTGCTGGTCCTCATCTCCCACTGGTAACCTCTCAAACGAACCACAAACACTTGGGCTCTGAACTTGTTTAGCCTACGAAAACTTCCAACGTACACAGCCTCTCCTGCTCAATCTGGCCAAAATTCAACACCGAAATTGCGAACGTCCAGCGATTGCTCCTACACTAAAGGTGCCAGCCCTGAAAGCTCTTGCTGGTCCTCATCTCCCACTGGTAACCTCTCAAACGAACCACAAACACTTGGGCTCTGAACTTGTTTAGCCTACTAAAACTTCCAACGTACACAGCCTCTCCTGCTCAATCTGGCCAGAGCTCAACACCGAAATTGCGAACGTCCGGCGATTGCTCCTACACTAAAGGTGCCAGCCCTGAAAGCTCTTGCTGGTCCTCATCTCCCACTGGTAACCTCTCAAACGAACCACAAACACTTGGGCTCTGAACTTGTTTAGCCTACAAAACTTCCAACGTACACAGCCTCTCCTGCTCAATCTGGCCAGAGCTCAACACCGAAAACGTGAACGTCCGGCGATTGCTCCTACACTAAAGGTGCCAGCCCTGAAAGCTCTTGCTGGTCCTCATCTCCCACTGGTAACCTCTCAAACGAACCACAAACACTTGGGCTCTGAACTTGTTTAGCCTACTAAAACTTCCAACGTACACAGCCTCTCCTGCTCAGTCTGGCCAGAGCTCAACACCGAAATTGCGAACGTCCGGCGATTGCTCCTACACTAAAGGTGCCAGCCCTGAAAGCTCTTGCTGGTCCTCATCTCCCACTGGTAACCTCTCAAACGAACCACAAACACTTGGGCTCTGAACTTGTTTAGCCTACTAAAACTTCCAACGTACACAGCCTCTCCTGCTCAATCTGGCCAGAGCTCAACACCGAAAATGCGAACGTCCAGGGATTGCTCCTACACTAAAGGTGCCAGCCCTGAAAGCTCTTGCTGGTCCTCATCTCCCACTGGTAACCTCTCAAACGAACCACAAACACTTGGGCTCTGAACTTGTTTAGCCTACTAAAACTTCCAACGTACACAGCCTCTCCTGCTCAATCTGGCCAGAGCTCAACACCGAAATTGCGAACGTCCAGCGATTGCTCCTACACTAAAGGTGCCAGCCCTGAAAGCTCTTGCTGGTCCTCATCTCCCACTGGTAACCTCTCAAACGAACCACAAACACTTGGGCTCTGAACTTGTTTAGCCTACTAAAACTTCCAACGTACACAGCCTCTCCTGCTCAATCTGGCCAAAATTCAACACCGAAATTGCGAACGTCCGGCGATTGCTCCTACAATAAAGGCGCCAGCCCTGAAATCTCTTGCTGGTCCTCATCTCCCACTGGTAACCTCTCAAACGAACCACAAACACTTGGGCTCTGAACTTGTTTAGCCTACTAAAACTTCCAACGTACACAGCCTCTCCTGCTCAATCTGGCCAGAGCTCAACACCGAAATTGCGAACGTCCGGCGATTGCTCCTACACTAAAGGTGCCAGCCCTGAAAGCTCTTGCTGGTCCTCATCTCCCACTGGTAACCTCTCAAACGAACCACAAACACTTGGGCTCTGAACTTGTTTAGCCTACCAAAACTTCCAACGTACACAGCCTCTCCTGCTCAATCTGGCCAGAGCTCAACACCGAAATTGCGAACGTCCAGCGATTGCTCCTACACTAAAGGTGCCAGCCCTGAAAGCTCTTGCTGGTCCTCATCTCCCACTGGTAACCTCTCAAACGAACCACAAACACTTGGGCTCTGAACTTGTTTAGCCTACTAAAACTTCCAACGTACACAGCCTCTCCTGCTCAATCTGGCCAGAGCTCAATACCGAAAACGTGAACGTCCGGCGATTGCTCCTACACTAAAGGTGCCAGCCCTGAAAGCTCTTGCTGGTCCTCATCTCCCACTAGTAACCTCTCAAACGAACCACAAACACTTGGGCTCTGAACTTGTTTAGCCTACCAAAACTTCCAACGTACACAGCCTCTCCTGCTCAATCTGGCCAAAATTCAACACTGAAATTGCGAACGTCCAGCGATTGCTCCTACACTAAAGGTGCCAGCCCTGAAAGCTCTTGCTGGTCCTCATCTCCCACTGGTAACCTCTCAAACGAACCACAAACACTTGGGCTCTGAACTTGTTTAGCCTACTAAAACTTCCAACGTACACAGCCTCTCCTGCTCAATCTGGCCAGAGCTCAACACCGAAAATGCGAACGTCCAGGGATTGCTCCTACACTAAAGGTGCCAGCCCTGAAAGCTCTTGCTGGTCCTCATCTCCCACTGGTAACCTCTCAAACGAACCACAAACACTTGGGCTCTGAACTTGTTTAGCCTACTAAAACTTCCAACGTACACAGCCTCTCCTGCTCAATCTGGCCAGAGCTCAACACCGAAATTGCGAACGTCCAGCGATTGCTCCTACACTAAAGGTGCCAGCCCTGAAAGCTCTTGCTGGTCCTCATCTCCCACTGGTAACCTCTCAAACGAACCACAAACACTTGGGCTCTGAACTTGTTTAGCCTACTAAAACTTCCAACGTACACAGCCTCTCCTGCTCAATCTGGCCAAAATTCAACACCGAAATTGCGAACGTCCGGCGATTGCTCCTACAATAAAGGCGCCAGCCCTGAAATCTCTTGCTGGTCCTCATCTCCCACTGGTAACCTCTCAAACGAACCACAAACACTTGGGCTCTGAACTTGTTTAGCCTACTAAAACTTCCAACGTACACAGCCTCTCCTGCTCAATCTGGCCAGAGCTCAACACCGAAATTGCGAACGTCCGGCGATTGCTCCTACACTAAAGGTGCCAGCCCTGAAAGCTCTTGCTGGTCCTCATCTCCCACTGGTAACCTCTCAAACGAACCACAAACACTTGGGCTCTGAACTTGTTTAGCCTACCAAAACTTCCAACGTACACAGCCTCTCCTGCTCAGTCTGGCCAGAGCTCAACACCGAAATTGCGAACGTCCAGCGATTGCTCCTACACTAAAGGTGCCAGCCCTGAAATCTCTTGCTGGTCCTCATCTCCCACTGGTAACCTCTCAAACGAACCACAAACACTTGGGCTCTGAACTTGTTTAGCCTACTAAAACTTCCAACGTACACAGCCTCTCCTGCTCAATCTGGCCAGAGCTCAATACCGAAATTGCGAACGTCCGGCGATTGCTCCTACACTAAAGGTGCCAGCCCTGAAAGCTCTTGCTGGTCCTCATCTCCCACTAGTAACCTCTCAAACGAACCACAAACACTTGGGCTCTGAACTTGTTTAGCCTACTAAAACTTCCAACGTACACAGCCTCTCCTGCTCAATCTGGCCAAAATTCAACACTGAAATTGCGAACGTCCAGCGATTGCTCCTACACTAAAGGTGCCAGCCCTGAAAGCTCTTGCTGGTCCTCATCTCCCACTGGTAACCTCTCAAACGAACCACAAACACTTGGGCTCTGAACTTGTTTAGCCTACCAAAACTTCCAACGTACACAGCCTCTCCTGCTCAATCTGGCCAGAGCTCAACACCGAAATTGCGAACGTCCGGCGATTGCTCCTACACTAAAGGTGCCAGCCCTGAAAGCTCTTGCTGGTCCTCATCTCCCACTGGTAACCTCTCAAACGAACCACAAACACTTGGGCTCTGAACTTGTTTAGCCTACTAAAACTTCCAACGTACACAGCCTCTCCTGCTCAATCTGGCCAAAATTCCACACCGAAATTGCGAACGTCCGGCGATTGCTCCTACAATAAAGGTGCCAGCCCTGAAATCTCTTGCTGGTCCTCATCTCCCACTGGTAACCTCTCAAACGAACCACAAACACTTGGGCTCTGAACTTGTTTAGCCTACTAAAACTTCCAACGTACACAGCCTCTCCTGCTCAATCTGGCCAGAGCTCAACACCGAAATTGCGAACGTCCGGCGATTGCTCCTACACTAAAGGTGCCAGCCCTGAAAGCTCTTGCTGGTCCTCATCTCCCACTGGTAACCTCTCAAACGAACCACAAACACTTGGCTCTGAACTTGTTTAGCCTACGAAAACTTCCAACGTACACAGCCTCTCCTGCTCAATCTGGCCAAAATTCAACACCGAAATTGCGAACGTCCAGCGATTGCTCCTACACTAAAGGTGCCAGCCCTGAAAGCTCTTGCTGGTCCTCATCTCCCACTGGTAACCTCTCAAACGAACCACAAACACTTGGGCTCTGAACTTGTTTAGCCTACTAAAACTTCCAACGTACACAGCCTCTCCTGCTCAATCTGGCCAGAGCTCAACACCGAAAATGCGAACGTCCGGCGATTGCTCCTACACTAAAGGTGCCAGCCTGAAAGCTCTTGCTGGTCCTCATCTCCCACTGGTAACCTCTCAAACGAACCACAAACACTTGGGCTCTGAACTTGTTTAGCCTACAAAACTTCCAACGTACACAGCCTCTCCTGCTCAATCTGGCCAGAGCTCAACACCGAAAACGTGAACGTCCGGCGATTGCTCCTACACTAAAGGTGCCAGCCCTGAAAGCTCTTGCTGGTCCTCATCTCCCACTGGTAACCTCTCAAACGAACCACAAACACTTGGGCTCTGAACTTGTTTAGCCTACTAAAACTTCCAACGTACACAGCCTCTCCTGCTCAGTCTGGCCAGAGCTCAACACCGAAATTGCGAACGTCCGGCGATTGCTCCTACACTAAAGGTGCCAGCCCTGAAAGCTCTTGCTGGTCCTCATCTCCCACTGGTAACCTCTCAAACGAACCACAAACACTTGGGCTCTGAACTTGTTTAGCCTACTAAAACTTCCAACGTACACAGCCTCTCCTGCTCAATCTGGCCAGAGCTCAACACCGAAAATGCGAACGTCCAGCGATTGCTCCTACACTAAAGGTGCCAGCCTAAAGCTCTTGCTGGTCCTCATCTCCCACTGGTAACCTCTCAAACGAACCACAAACACTTGGGCTCTGAACTTGTTTAGCCTACTAAAACTTCCAACGTACACAGCCTCTCCTGCTCAATCTGGCCAGAGCTCAACACCGAAATTGCGAACGTCCAGACGATTGCTCCTACACTAAAGGTGCCAGCCCTGAAAGCTCTTGCTGGTCCTCATCTCCCACTGGTAACCTCTCAAACGAACCACAAACACTTGGGCTCTGAACTTGTTTAGCCTACTAAAACTTCCAACGTACACAGCCTCTCCTGCTCAATCTGGCCAAAATTCAACACCGAAATTGCGAACGTCCGGCGATTGCTCCTACAATAAAGGCGCCAGCCCTGAAATCTCTTGCTGGTCCTCATCTCCCACTGGTAACCTCTCAAACGAACCACAAACACTTGGGCTCTGAACTTGTTTAGCCTACTAAAACTTCCAACGTACACAGCCTCTCCTGCTCAATCTGGCCAGAGCTCAACACCGAAATTGCGAACGTCCGGCGATTGCTCCTACACTAAAGGTGCCAGCCCTGAAAGCTCTTGCTGGTCCTCATCTCCCACTGGTAACCTCTCAAACGAACCACAAACACTTGGCTCTGAACTTGTTTAGCCTACCAAAACTTCCAACGTACACAGCCTCTCCTGCTCAATCTGGCCAGAGCTCAACACCGAAATTGCGAACGTCCAGCGATTGCTCCTACACTAAAGGTGCCAGCCCTGAAATCTCTTGCTGGTCCTCATCTCCCACTGGTAACCTCTCAAACGAACCACAAACACTTGGGCTCTGAACTTGTTTAGCCTACTAAAACTTCCAACGTACACAGCCTCTCCTGCTCAATCTGGCCAGAGCTCAATACCGAAAACGTGAACGTCCGGCGATTGCTCCTACACTAAAGGTGCCAGCCCTGAAAGCTCTTGCTGGTCCTCATCTCCCACTAGTAACCTCTTAAACGAACCACAAACACTTGGGCTCTGAACTTGTTTAGCCTACTAAAACTTCCAACGTACACAGCCTCTCCTGCTCAATCTGGCCAAAATTCAACACTGAAATTGCGAACGTCCAGCGATTGCTCCTACACTAAAGGTGCCAGCCCTGAAAGCTCTTGCTGGTCCTCATCTCCCACTGGTAACCTCTCAAACGAACCACAAACACTTGGGCTCTGAACTTGTTTAGCCTACCAAAACTTCCAACGTACACAGCCTCTCCTGCTCAATCTGGCCAAAATTCAACACCGAAATTGCGAACGTCCGGCGATTGCTCCTACACTAAAGGTGCCAGCCCTGAAAGCTCTTGCTGGTCCTCATCTCCCACTGGTAACCTCTCAAACGAACCACAAACACTTGGGCTCTGAACTTGTTTAGCCTACTAAAACTTCCAACGTACACAGCCTCTCCTGCTCAATCTGGCCAGAGCTCAACACCGAAATTGCGAACGTCCAGCGATTGCTCCTACACTAAAGGTGCCAGCCCTGAAAGCTCTTGCTGGTCCTCATCTCCCACTGGTAACCTCTCAAACGAACCACAAACACTTGGGCTCTGAACTTGTTTAGCCTACTAAAACTTCCAACGTACACAGCCTCTCCTGCTCAATCTGGCCAAAATTCAACACCGAAATTGCGAACGTCCAGCGATTGCTCCTACACTAAAGGTGCCAGCCCTGAAAGCTCTTGCTGGTCCTCATCTCCCACTGGTAACCTCTCAAATGAACCACAAACACTTGGGCTCTGAACTTGTTTAGCCTACTAAAACTTCCAACGTACACAGCCTCTCCTGCTCAATCTGGCCAGAGCTCAACACCGAAATTGCGAACGTCCGGCGATTACTCCTACACTAAAGGTGACAGCCCTGAAAGCTCTTGCTGGTCCTCATCTCCCACTGGTAACCTCTCAAACGAACCACAAACACTTGGGCTCTGAACTTGTTTAGCCTACCAAAACTTCCAACGTACACAGCCTCTCCTGCTCAATCTGGCCAGAGCTCAACACCGAAATTGCGAACGTCCGGCGATTGCTCCTACACTAAAGGTGCCAGCCCTGAAAGCTCTTGCTGGTCCTCATCTCCCACTGGTAACCTCTCAAACGAACCACAAACACTTGGGCTCTGAACTTGTTTAGCCTACTAAAACTTCCAACGTACACAGCCTCTCCTGCTCAATCTGGCCAGAGCTCAACACCGAAATTGCGAACGTCCGGCGATTGCTCCTACAATAAAGGTGCCAGCCCTGAAATCTCTTGCTGGTCCTCATCTCCCACTGGTAACCTCTCAAACGAACCACAAACACTTGGGCTCTGAACTTGTTTAGCCTACTAAAACTTCCAACGTACACAGCCTCTCCTGCTCAATCTGGCCAGAGCTCAATACCGAAAACGTGAACGTCCGGCGATTGCTCCTACACTAAAGGTGCCAGCCCTGAAAGCTCTTGCTGGTCCTCATCTCCCACTAGTAACCTCTCAAACGAACCACAAACACTTGGGCTCTGAACTTGTTTAGCCTACTAAAACTTCCAACGTACACAGCCTCTCCTGCTCAATCTGGCCAAAATTCAACACTGAAATTGCGAACGTCCAGCGATTGCTCCTACACTAAAGGTGCCAGCCCTGAAAGCTCTTGCTGGTCCTCATCTCCCACTGGTAACCTCTCAAACGAACCACAAACACTTGGGCTCTGAACTTGTTTAGCCTACTAAAACTTCCAACGTACACAGCCTCTCCTGCTCAATCTGGCCAAAATTCAACACCGAAATTGCGAACGTCCGGCGATTGCTCCTACACTAAAGGTGCCAGCCCTGAAAGCTCTTGCTGGTCCTCATCTCCCACTGGTAACCTCTCAAACGAACCACAAACACTTGGGCTCTGAACTTGTTTAGCCTACCAAAACTTCCAACGTACACAGCCTCTCCTGCTCAATCTGGCCAGAGCTCAACACCGAAATTGCGAACGTCCAGCGATTGCTCCTACACTAAAGGTGCCAGCCCTGAAAGCTCTTGCTGGTCCTCATCTCCCACTGGTAACCTCTCAAACGAACCACAAACACTTGGGCTCTGAACTTGTTTAGCCTACTAAAACTTCCAACGTACACAGGCCTCTCCTGCTCAATCTGGCCAAAATTCAACACCGAAATTGCGAACGTCCAGCGATTGCTCCTACACTAAAGGTGCCAGCCCTGAAAGCTCTTGCTGGTCCTCATCTCCCACTGGTAACCTCTCAAACGAACCACAAACACTTGGGCTCTGAACTTGTTTAGCCTACCAAAACTTCCAACGTACACAGCCTCTCCTGCTCAATCTGGCCAGAGCTCAACACCGAAATTGCGAACGTCCGGCGATTGCTCCTACACTAAAGGTGCCAGCCCTGAAAGCTCTTGCTGGTCCTCATCTCCCACTGGTAACCTCTCAAACGAACCACAAACACTTGGGCTCTGAACTTGTTTAGCCTACTAAAACTTCCAACGTACACAGCCTCTCCTGCTCAATCTGGCCAGAGCTCAACACCGAAATTGCGAACGTCCGGCGATTGCTCCTACACTAAAGGTGCCAGCCCTGAAAGCTCTTGCTGGTCCTCATCTCCCACTGGTAACCTCTCAAACAAACCACAAACACTTCGGCTCTGAACTTGTTTAGCCTACTAAAACTTCCAACGTACACAGCCTCTCCTGCTCAATCTGGCCAGAGCTCAACACCGAAATTGCGAACGTCCGGCGATTGCTCCTACACTAAAGGTGCCAGCCCTGAAAGCTCTTGCTGGTCCTCATCTCCCACTAGTAACCTCTCAAACGAACCACAAACACTTGGGCTCTGAACTTGTTTAGCCTACTAAAACTTCCAACGTACACAGCCTCTCCTGCTCAATCTGGCCAAAATTCAACACTGAAATTGCGAACGTCCAGCGATTGCTCCTACACTAAAGGTGCCAGCCCTGAAAGCTCTTGCTGGTCCTCATCTCCCACTGGTAACCTCTCAAACGAACCACAAACACTTGGGCTCTGAACTTGTTTAGCCTACTAAAACTTCCAACGTACACAGCCTCTCCTGCTCAATCTGGCCAAAATTCAACACCGAAATTGCGAACGTCCGGCGATTGCTCCTACACTAAAGGGCCAGCGCCCTGAAAGCTCTTGCTGGTCCTCATCTCCCACTGGTAACCTCTCAAACGAACCACAAACACTTGGGCTCTGAACTTGTTTAGCCTACCAAAACTTCCAACGTACACAGCCTCTCCTGCTCAATCTGGCCAGAGCTCAACACCGAAATTGCGAACGTCCAGCGATTGCTCCTACACTAAAGGTGCCAGCCCTGAAAGCTCTTGCTGGTCCTCATCTCCCACTGGTAACCTCTCAAACGAACCACAAACACTTGGGCTCTGAACTTGTTTAGCCTACTAAAACTTCCAACGTACACAGCCTCTCCTGCTCAGTCTGGCCAGAGCTCAACACCGAAAATTGCGAACGTCCAGCGATTGCTCCTACACTAAAGGTGCCAGCCCTGAAATCTCTTGCTGGTCCTCATCTCCCACTGGTAACCTCTCAAACGAACCACAAACACTTGGGCTCTGAACTTGTTTAGCCTACTAAAACTTCCAACGTACACAGCCTCTCCTGCTCAATCTGGCCAGAGCTCAACACCGAAAATGCGAACGTCCGGCGATTACTCCTACACTAAAGGTGCCAGCCCTGAAAGCTCTTGCTGGTCCTCATCTCCCACTGGTAACCTCTCAAACGAACCACAAACACTTGGGCTCTGAGCTTGTTTAGCCTACCAAAACTTCCAACGTACAACAGCCTCTCCTGCTCAATCTGGCCAGAGCTCAACACCGAAATTGCGAACGTCCGGCGATTGCTCCTACACTAAAGGTGCCAGCCCTGAAAGCTCTTGCTGGTCCTCATCTCCCACTGGTAACCTCTCAAACGAACCACAAACACTTGGGCTCTGAACTTGTTTAGCCTACTAAAACTTCCAACGTACACAGCCTCTCCTGCTCAATCTGGCCAGAGCTCAACACCGAAATTGCGAACGTCCAGCGATTGCTCCTACACTAAAGGTGCCAGCCCTGAAAGCTCTTGCTGGTCCTCATCTCCCACTGGTAACCTCTCAAACGAACCACAAACACTTGGGCTCTGAACTTGTTTAGCCTACTAAAACTTCCAACGTACACAGCCTCTCCTGCTCAATCTGGCCAGAGCTCAACACCGAAATTGCGAACGTCCGGCGATTGCTCCTACACTAAAGGTGCCAGCCCTGAAAGCTCTTGCTGGTCCTCATCTCCACTGGTAACCTCTCAAACAAACCACAAACACTTGGGCTCTGAACTTGTTTAGGCTACGAAAACTTCCAACGTACACAGCCTCTCCTGCTCAATCTGGCCAGAGCTCAACACCGAAATTGCGAACGTCCGGCGATTGCTCCTACACTAAAGGTGCCAGCCCTGAAAGCTCTTGCTGGTCCTCATCTCCCACTGGTAACCTCTCAAACGAACCACAAACACTTGGGCTCTGAACTTGTTTAGGCCTACTAAAACTTCCAACGTACACAGCCTCTCCTGCTCAATCTGGCCAGAGCTCAACACCGAAATTGCGAACGTCCGAGCGATTGCTCCTACAATAAAGGTGCCAGCCCTGAAATCTCTTGCTGGTCCTCATCTCCCACTGGTAACCTCTCAAACGAACCACAAACACTTGGGCTCTGAACTTGTTTAGCCTACTAAAACTTCCAACGTACACAGCCTCTCCTGCTCAATCTGGCCAAATTCAACACCGAAATTGCGAACGTCCGGCGATTGCTCCTACACTAAAGGTGCCAGCCCTGAAAGCTCTTGCTGGTCCTCATCTCCCACTGGTAACCTCTCAAACGAACCACAAACACTTGGGCTCTGAACTTGTTTAGCCTACTAAAACTTCCAACGTACACAGCCTCTCCTGCTCAATCTGGCCAAAATTCCACACCGAAATTGCGAACGTCCGGCGATTGCTCCTACAATAAAGGTGCCAGCCCTGAAAGCTCTTGCTGGTCCTCATCTCCCACTGGTAACCTCTCAAACGAACCACAAACACTTGGGCTCTGAACTTGTTTAGCCTACTAAAACTTCCAACGTACACAGCCTCTCCTGCTCAATCTGGCCAGAAGCTCAACACCGAAATTGCGAACGTCCGGCGATTGCTCCTACACTAAAGGTGCCAGCCCTGAAAGCTCTTGCTGGTCCTCATCTCCCACTGGTAACCTCTCAAACGAACCACAAACACTTGGGCTCTGAACTTGTTTAGCCTACTAAAACTTCCAACGTTAGCACAGCCTCTCCTGCTCAATCTGGCCAGAGCTCAACACCGAAATTGCGAACGTCCGGCGATTGCTCCTACACTAAAGGTGCCAGCCCTGAAAGCTCTTGCTGGTCCTCATCTCCCACTGGTAACCTCTCAAACGAACCACAAACACTTGGGCTCTGAACTTGTTTAGCCTACTAAAACTTCCAACGTACACAGCCTCTCCTGCTCAATCTGGCCAGAGCTCAACACCGAAATTGCGAACGTCCAGCGATTGCTCCTACACTAAAGGTGCCAGCCCTGAAAGCTCTTGCTGGTCCTCATCTCCCACTGGTAACCTCTCAAACGAACCACAAACACTTGGGCTCTGAACTTGTTTAGCCTACTAAAACTTCCAACGTACACAGCCTCTCCTGCTCAATCTGGCCAGAGCTCAACACCGAAATTGCGAACATCCAGGCGATTGCTCCTACACTAAAGGTGCCAGCCCTGAAAGCTCTTGCTGGTCCTCATCTCCCTCTGGTAACCTCTCAAACGAACCACAAACACTTGGGCTCTGAACTTGTTTAGCCTACTAAAACTTCCAACGTACACAGCCTCTCCTGCTCAATCTGGCCAGAGCTCAACACCGAAAACGTGAACGTCCGGCGATTGCTCCTACACTAAAGGTGCCAGCCCTGAAAGCTCTTGCTGGTCCTCATCTCCCACTGGTAACCTCTCAAACGAACCACAAACACTTGGGCTCTGAACTTGTTTAGCCTACTAAAACTTCCAACGTACACAGCCTCTCCTGCTCAATCTGGCCAGAGCTCAACACCGAAATTGCGAACGTCCGGCGATTGCTCCTACACTAAAGGTGCCAGCCCTGAAAGCTCTTGCTGGTCCTCATCTCCCACTGGTAACCTCTCAAACGAACCACAAACACTTGGCTCTGAACTTGTTTAGCCTACTAAAACTTCCAACGTACACAGCCTCTCCTGCTCAATCTGGCCAGAGCTCAATACCGAAAACGTGAACGTCCGGCGATTGCTCCTACACTAAAGGTGCCAGCCCTGAAAGCTCTTGCTGGTCCTCATCTCCCACTAGTAACCTCTCAAACGAACCACAAACACTTGGGCTCTGAACTTGTTTAGCCTACGAAAACTTCCAACGTACACAGCCTCTCCTGCTCAATCTGGCCAAAATTCAACACTGAAATTGCGAACGTCCAGCGATTGCTCCTACACTAAAGGTGCCAGCCCTGAAAGCTCTTGCTGGTCCTCATCTCCCACTGGTAACCTCTCAAACGAACCACAAACACTTGGGCTCTGAACTTGTTTAGCCTACTAAAACTTCCAACGTACACAGCCTCTCCTGCTCAATCTGGCCAAAATTCAACACCGAAATTGCGAACGTCCAGCGATTGCTCCTACACTAAAGGTGCCAGCCCTGAAAGCTCTTGCTGGTCCTCATCTCCCACTGGTAACCTCTCAAACGAACCACAAACACTTGGGCTCTGAACTTGTTTAGTCCTACTAAAACTTCCAACGTACACAGCCTCTCCTGCTCAATCTGGCCAGAGCTCAACACCGAAATTGCGAACGTCGGCGATTGCTCCTACACTAAAGGTGCCAGCCCTGAAAGCTCTTGCTGGTCCTCATCTCCCACTGGTAACCTCTCAAACGAACCACAAACACTTGGGCTCTGAACTTGTTTAGCCTACTAAAACTTCCAACGTACACAGCCTCTCCTGCTCAATCTGGCCAAAAATTCAACACCGAAATTGCGAACGTCCAGCGCTTGCTCCTACACTAAAGGTGCCAGCCCTGAAAGCTCTTGCTGGTCCTCATCTCCCACTGGTAACCTCTCAAACGAACCACAAACACTTGGGCTCTGAACTTGTTTAGCCTACTAAAACTTCCAACGTACACAGCCTCTCCTGCTCAATCTGGCCAAAATTCAACACTGAAATTGCGAACGTCCAGCGATTGCTCCTACACTAAAGGTGCCAGCCCTGAAAGCTCTTGCTGGTCCTCATCTCCCACTGGTAACCTCTCAAACGAACCACAAACACTTGGGCTCTGAACTTGTTTAGCCTACTAAAACTTCCAACGTACACAGCCTCTCCTGCTCAATCTGGCCAAAATTCAACACCGAAATTGCGAACGTCCGGCGATTGCTCCTACACTAAAGGTGCCAGCCCTGAAAGCTCTTGCTGGTCCTCATCTCCCACTGGTAACCTCTCAAACGAACCACAAACACTTGGGATCTGAACTTGTTTAGCCTACTAAAACTTCCAACGTACACAGCCTCTCCTGCTCAATCTGGCCAGAGCTCAACACCGAAATTGCGAACGTCCAGGGATTGCTCCTACACTAAAGGTGCCAGCCCTGAAAGCTCTTGCTGGTCCTCATCTCCCACTGGTAACCTCTCAAACGAACCACAAACACTTGGGCTCTGAACTTGTTTAGCCTACTAAAACTTCCAACGTACACAGCCTCTCCTGCTCAATCTGGCCAAAATTCAACACCGAAATTGCGAACGTCCGGCGATTGCTCCTACACTAAAGGTGCCAGCCCTGAAAGCTCTTGCTGGTCCTCATCTCCCACTGGTAACCTCTCAAACGAACCACAAACACTTGGGCTCTGAACTTGTTTAGCCTACTAAAACTTCCAACGTACACAGCCTCTCCTGCTCAATCTGGCCAAAATTCCACACCGAAATTGCGAACGTCCGGCGATTGCTCCTACAATAAAGGTGCCAGCCCTGAAAGCTCTTGCTGGTCCTCATCTCCCACTGGTAACCTCTCAAACGAACCACAAACACTTGGGCTCTGAACTTGTTTTAGCCTACTAAAACTTCCAACGTACACAGCCTCTCCTGCTCAATCTGGCCAGAGCTCAACACCGAATTGCGAACGTCCGGCGATTGCTCCTACACTAAAGGTGCCAGCCCTGAAAGCTCTTGCTGGTCCTCATCTCCCACTGGTAACCTCTCAAACGAACCACAAACACTTGGGCTCTGAACTTGTTTAGCCTACTAAAACTTCCAACGTACACAGCCTCTCCTGCTCAATCTGGCCAGAGCTCAACACCGAAATTGCGAACGTCCGGCGATTGCTCCTACACTAAAGGTGCCAGCCCTGAAAGCTCTTGCTGGTCCTCATCTCCCACTGGTAACCTCTCAAACGAACCACAAACACTTGGGCTCTGAACTTGTTTAGCCTACTAAAACTTCCAACGTACACAGCCTCTCCTGCTCAATCTGGCCAGAGCTCAACACCGAAATTGCGAACGTCCAGCGATTGCTCCTACACTAAAGGTGCCAGCCCTGAAAGCTCTTGCTGGTCCTCATCTCCCACTGGTAACCTCTCAAACGAACCACAAACACTTGGGCTCTGAACTTGTTTAGCCTACTAAAACTTCCAACGTACACAGCCTCTCCTGCTCAATCTGGCCAGAGCTCAACACCGAAATTGCGAACGTCCGGCGATTGCTCCTACACTAAAGGTGCCTAGCCCTGAAAGCTCTTGCTGGTCCTCATCTCCCTCTGGTAACCTCTCAAACGAACCACAAACACTTGGGCTCTGAACTTGTTTAGCCTACTAAAACTTCCAACGTACACAGCCTCTCCTGCTCAATCTGGCCAGAGCTCAACACCGAAAACGTGAACGTCCGGCGATTGCTCCTACACTAAAGGTGCCAGCCCTGAAAGCTCTTGCTGGTCCTCATCTCCCACTGGTAACCTCTCAAACGAACCACAAACACTTGGGCTCTGAACTTGTTTAGCCTACTAAAACTTCCAACGTACACAGCCTCTCCTGCTCAATCTGGCCAGAGCTCAACACCGAAATTGCGAACGTCCGGCGATTGCTCCTACAATAAAGGTGCCAGCCCTGAAAGCTCTTGCTGGTCCTCATCTCCCACTGGTAACCTCTCAAACGAACCACAAACACTTGGGCTCTGAACTTGTTTAGCCTACTAAAACTTCCAACGTACACAGCCTCTCCTGCTCAATCTGGCCAAAATTCCACACCGAAATTGCGAACGTCCGGCGATTGCTCCTACAATAAAGGTGCCAGCCCTGAAAGCTCTTGCTGGTCCTCATCTCCCACTGGTAACCTCTCAAACGAACCACAAACACTTGGGCTCTGAACTTGTTTAGCCTACTAAAACTTCCAACGTACACAGCCTCTCCTGCTCAATCTGGCCAGAGCTCAACACCGAAATTGCGAACGTCCGGCGATTGCTCCTACACTAAAGGTGCCAGCCCTGAAAGCTCTTGCTGGTCCTCATCTCCCACTGGTAACCTCTCAAACGAACCACAAACACTTGGGCTCTGAACTTGTTTAGCCTACTAAAACTTCCAACGTACACAGCCTCTCCTGCTCAATCTGGCCAGAGCTCAACACCGAAATTGCGAACGTCCGGCGATTGCTCCTACACTAAAGGTGCCAGCCCTGAAAGCTCTTGCTGGTCCTCATCTCCCACTGGTAACCTCTCAAACGAACCACAAACACTTGGGCTCTGAACTTGTTTAGCCTACTAAAACTTCCAACGTACACAGCCTCTCCTGCTCAATCTGGCCAGAGCTCAACACCGAAATTGCGAACGTCCAGCGATTGCTCCTACACTAAAGGTGCCAGCCCTGAAAGCTCTTGCTGGTCCTCATCTCCCACTGGTAACCTCTCAAACGAACCACAAACACTTGGGCTCTGAACTTGTTTAGCCTACTAAAACTTCCAACGTACACAGCCTCTCCTGCTCAATCTGGCCAGAGCTCAACACCCGAAATTGCGAACGTCCGGCGATTGCTCCTACACTAAAGGTGCCAGCCCTGAAAGCTCTTGCTGGTCCTCATCTCCCTCTGGTAACCTCTCAAACGAACCACAAACACTTGGGCTCTGAACTTGTTTAGCCTACTAAAACTTCCAACGTACACAGCCTCTCCTGCTCAATCTGGCCAGAGCTCAACACCGAAAACGTGAACGTCCGGCGATTGCTCCTACACTAAAGGTGCCAGCCCTGAAAGCTCTTGCTGGTCCTCATCTCCCACTGGTAACCTCTCAAACGAACCACAAACACTTGGGCTCTGAACTTGTTTAGCCTACTAAAACTTCCAACGTACACAGCCTCTCCTGCTCAATCTGGCCAGAGCTCAACACCGAAATTGCGAACGTCCGGCGATTGCTCCTACAATAAAGGTGCCAGCCCCTGAAAGCTCTTGCTGGTCCTCATCTCCCACTGGTAACCTCTCAAACGAACCACAAACACTTGGGCTCTGAACTTGTTTAGCCTACTAAAACTTCCAACGTACACAGCCTCTCCTGCTCAATCTGGCCAGAGCTCAACACCGAAAACGTGAACGTCCGGCGATTGCTCCTACACTAAAGGTGCCAGCCCTGAAAGCTCTTGCTGGTCCTCATCTCCCACTAGTAACCTCTCAAACGAACCACAAACACTTGGGCTCTGAACTTGTTTAGCCTACTAAAACTTCCAACGTACACAGCCTCTCCTGCTCAATCTGGCCAAAATTCAACACTGAAATTGCGAACGTCCAGCGATTGCTCCTACACTAAAGGTGCCAGCCCTGAAAGCTCTTGCTGGTCCTCATCTCCCACTGGTAACCTCTCAAACGAACCACAAACACTTGGGCTCTGAACTTGTTTAGCCTACGAAACTTCCAACGTACACAGCCTCTCCTGCTCAATCTGGCCAAAATTCAACACCGAAATTGCGAACGTCCAGCGATTGCTCCTACACTAAAGGTGCCAGCCCTGAAAGCTCTTGCTGGTCCTCATCTCCCACTGGTAACCTCTCAAACGAACCACAAACACTTGGGCTCTGAACTTGTTTAGCCTACGAAAACTTCCAACGTACACAGCCTCTCCTGCTCAATCTGGCCAGAGCTCAACACCGAAATTGCGAACGTCCGGCGATTGCTCCTACACTAAAGGTGCCAGCCCTGAAAGCTCTTGCTGGTCCTCATCTCCCACTGGTAACCTCTCAAACGAACCACAAACACTTGGGCTCTGAACTTGTTTAGCCTACTAAAACTTCCAACGTACACAGCCTCTCCTGCTCAATCTGGCCAAAATTCAACACCGAAATTGCGAACGTCCAGCGCTTGCTCCTACACTAAAGGTGCCAGCCCTCCTGAAAGCTCTTGCTGGTCCTCATCTCCCACTGGTAACCTCTTCAAACGAACCACAAACACTTGGGCTCTGAACTTGTTTAGCCTACGAAAACTTCCAACGTACACAGCCTCTCCTGCTCAATCTGGCCAAAATTCAACACTGAAATTGCGAACGTCCAGCGATTGCTCCTACACTAAAGGTGCCAGCCCTGAAAGCTCTTGCTGGTCCTCATCTCCCACTGGTAACCTCTCAAACGAACCACAAACACTTTGGGCTCTGAACTTGTTTAGCCTACTAAAACTTCCAACGTACACAGCCTCTCCTGCTCAATCTGGCCAAAATTCAACACCTGAAATTGCGAACGTCCGGCGATTGCTCCTACACTAAAGGTGCCAGCCCTGAAAGCTCTTGCTGGTCCTCATCTCCCACTGGTAACCTCTCAAACGAACCACAAACACTTGGGATCTGAACTTGTTTAGCCTACTAAAACTTCCAACGTACACAGCCTCTCCTGCTCAATCTGGCCAGAAGCTCAACACCGAAATTGCGAACGTCCAGGGATTGCTCCTACACTAAAGGTGCCAGCCCTGAAAGCTCTTGCTGGTCCTCATCTCCCACTGGTAACCTCTCAAACGAACCACAAACACTTGGGCTCTGAACTTGTTTAGCCTACTAAAACTTCCAACGTACACAGCCTCTCCTGCTCAATCTGGCCAGAGCTCAACACCGAAATTGCGAACGTCCAGCGATTGCTCCTACACTAAAGGTGCCAGCCCTGAAAGCTCTTGCTGGTCCTCATCTCCCACTGGTAACCTCTCAAACGAACCACAAACACTTGGGCTCTGAACTTGTTTAGCCTACTAAAACTTCCAACGTACACAGCCTCTCCTGCTCAATCTGGCCAGAGCTCAACACCGAAATTGCGAACGTCCAGCGATTGCTCCTACACTAAAGGTGCCAGCCCTGAAAGCTCTTGCTGGTCCTCATCTCCCACTGGTAACCTCTCAAACGAACCACAAACACTTGGGCTCTGAACTTGTTTAGCCTACTAAAACTTCCAACGTACACAGCCTCTCCTGCTCAATCTGGCCAGAGCTCAACACCGAAATTGCGAACGTCCGGCGATTGCTCCTACACTAAAGGTGCCAGCCCTGAAAGCTCTTGCTGGTCCTCATCTCCCACTGGTAACCTCTCAAACGAACCACAAACACTTGGGCTCTGAACTTGTTTAGGCTATTAAAACTTCCAACGTACACAGCCTCTCCTGCTCAATCTGGCCAGAGCTCAACACCGAAATTGCGAACGTCCGGTGATTGCTCCTACACTAAAGGTGCCAGCCCTGAAAGCTCTTGCTGGTCCTCATCTCCCACTGGTAACCTCTCAAACGAACCACAAACACTTGGGCTCTGAACTTGTTTAGCCTACTAAAACTTCCAACGTACACAGCCTCTCCTGCTCAATCTGGCCAGAGCTCAACACCGAAATTGCGAACGTCCGGCGATTGCTCCTACACTAAAGGTGCCAGCCCTGAAAGCTCTTGCTGGTCCTCATCTCCCACTGGTAACCTCTCAAACGAACCACAAACACTTGGGCTCTGAACTTGTTTAGCCTACTAAAACTTCCAACGTACACAGCCTCTCCTGCTCAATCTGGCCAGAGCTCAACACCGAAATTGCGAACGTCCAGCGATTGCTCCTACACTAAAGGTGCCAGCCCTGAAAGCTCTTGCTGGTCCTCATCTCCCACTGGTAACCTCTCAAACGAACCACAAACACTTGGGCTCTGAACTTGTTTAGCCTACTAAAACTTCCAACGTACACAGCCTCTCCTGCTCAATCTGGCCAGAGCTCAACACCGAAATTGCGAACGTCCGGCGATTGCTCCTACACTAAAGGTGCCAGCCCTGAAAGCTCTTGCTGGTCCTCATCTCCCACTGGTAACCTCTCAAACGAACCACAAACACTTGGGCTCTGAACTTGTTTAGCCTACTAAAACTTCCAACGTACACAGCCTCTCCTGCTCAATCTGGCCAGAGCTCAACACCGAAAACGTGAACGTCCGGCGATTGCTCCTACACTAAAGGTGCCAGCCCTGAAAGCTCTTGCTGGTCCTCATCTCCCACTGGTAACCTCTCAAACGAACCACAAACACTTGGGCTCTGAACTTGTTTAGCCTACTAAAACTTCCAACGTACACAGCCTCTCCTGCTCAATCTGGCCAAAATTCAACACCGAAATTGCGAACGTCCGGCGATTGCTCCTACACTAAAGGTGCCAGCCCTGAAAGCTCTTGCTGGTCCTCATCTCCCACTGGTAACCTCTCAAACGAACCACAAACACTTGGGCTCTGAACTTGTTTAGCCTACTAAAACTTCCAACGTACACAGCCTCTCCTGCTCAATCTGGCCAGAGCTCAACACCGAAAACGTGAACGTCCGGCGATTGCTCCTACACTAAAGGTGCCAGCCCTGAAAGCTCTTGCTGGTCCTCATCTCCCACTAGTAACCTCTCAAACGAACCACAAACACTTGGGCTCTGAACTTGTTTAGCCTACTAAAACTTCCAACGTACACAGCCTCTCCTGCTCAATCTGGCCAAAATTCAACACCGAAATTGCGAACGTCCGGCGATTGCTCCTACACTAAAGGTGCCAGCCCTGAAAGCTCTTGCTGGTCCTCATCTCCCACTGGTAACCTCTCAAACGAACCACAAACACTTGGGCTCTGAACTTGTTTAGCCTACGAAAACTTCCAACGTACACAGCCTCTCCTGCTCAATCTGGCCAGAGCTCAACACCGAAATTGCGAACGTCCAGCGATTGCTCCTACACTAAAGGTGCCAGCCCTGAAAGCTCTTGCTGGTCCTCATCTCCCACTGGTAACCTCTCAAACGAACCACAAACACTTGGGCTCTGAACTTGTTTAGCCTACTAAAACTTCCAACGTACACAGCCTCTCCTGCTCAATCTGGCCAAAATTCAACACTGAAATTGCGAACGTCCAGCGATTGCTCCTACACTAAAGGTGCCAGCCCTGAAAGCTCTTGCTGGTCCTCATCTCCCACTGGTAACCTCTCAAACGAACCACAAACACTTGGGCTCTGAACTTGTTTAGCCTACTAAAACTTCCAACGTACACAGCCTCTCCTGCTCAATCTGGCCAAAATTCAACACCGAAATTGCGAACGTCCGGCGATTGCTCCTACACTAAAGGTGCCAGCCCTGAAAGCTCTTGCTGGTCCTCATCTCCCACTGGTAACCTCTCAAACGAACCACAAACACTTGGGCTCTGAACTTGTTTAGCCTACTAAAACTTCCAACGTACACAGCCTCTCCTGCTCAATCTGGCCAGAGCTCAACACCGAAATTGCGAACGACCAGGGATTGCTCCTACACTAAAGGTGCCAGCCCTGAAAGCTCTTGCTGGTCCTCATCTCCCACTGGTAACCTCTCAAACGAACCACAAACACTTGGGCTCTGAACTTGTTTAGCCTACTAAAACTTCCAACGTACACAGCCTCTCCTGCTCAATCTGGCCAGAGCTCAACACCGAAATTGCGAACGTCCGGCGATTGCTCCTACACTAAAGGTGCCAGCCCTGAAAGCTCTTGCTGGTCCTCATCTCCCACTGGTAACCTCTCAAACGAACCACAAACACTTGGGCTCTGAACTTGTTTAGCCTACTAAAACTTCCAATGTACACAGCCTCTCCTGCTCAATCTGGCCAAAATTCAACACTGAAATTGCGAACGTCCAGCGATTGCTCCTACACTAAAGGTGCCAGCCCTGAAAGCTCTTGCTGGTCCTCATCTCCCCACTGGTAACCTCTCAAACGAACCACAAACACTTGGGCTCTGAACTTGTTTAGCCTACTAAAACTTCCAACGTACACAGCCTCTCCTGCTCAATCTGGCCAAAATTCAACACCGAAATTGCGAACGTCCGGCGATTGCTCCTACACTAAAGGTGCCAGCCCTGAAAGCTCTTGCTGGTCCTCATCTCCCACTGGTAACCTCTCAAACGAACCACAAACACTTGGGCTCTGAACTTGTTTAGCCTACTAAAACTTCCAACGTACACAGCCTCTCCTGCTCAATCTGGCCAGAGCTCAACACCCGAAATTGCGAACGTCCAGCGATTGCTCCTACACTAAAGGTGCCAGCCCTGAAAGCTCTTGCTCGTCCTCATCTCCCACTGGTAACCTCTCAAACGAACCACAAACACTTGGGCTCTGAACTTGTTTAGCCTACTAAAACTTCCAACGTACACAGCCTCTCCTGCTCAATCTGGCCAGAGCTCAACACCGAAATTGCGAACGTCCGGCGATTGCTCCTACACTAAAGGTGCCAGCCCTGAAAGCTCTTGCTGGTCCTCATCTCCCACTGGTAACCTCTCAAACGAACCACAAACACTTGGGCTCTGAACTTGTTTAGCCTACTAAAACTTCCAACGTACACAGCCTCTCCTGCTCAATCTGGCCAGAGCTCAACACCGAAATTGCGAACGTCCGGCGATTGCTCCTACACTAAAGGTGCCAGCCCTGAAAGCTCTTGCTGGTCCTCATCTCCCACTGGTAACCTCTCAAACGAACCACAAACACTTGGGCTCTGAACTTGTTTAGCCTACTAAAACTTCCAACGTACACAGCCTCTCCTGCTCAATCTGGCCAGAGCTCAACACCGAAATTGCAAACGTCCAGCGATTGCTCGTACGCTAAAGGTGCCAGCCCTGAAAGCTCTTGCTGGTCCTCATCTCCCACTGGTAACCTCTCAAACGAACCACAAACACTTGGGCTCTGAACTTGACTAGCCCACTAAAACTTCCAACGTACACAGCCTCTCCTGCTCAATCTGGCCAGAGCTCAACACCGAAATTGCGAACGTCCAGCGATTGCTCCTACACTAACGGTGCCAGCCCTGAAAGCTCTTGCTGGTCCTCATCTCCCACTGGTAACCTCTCAAATGAACCACAAACACTTGGGCTCTGAACTTTTTTAGCCTACTAAAACTTCCAACGTACACAGCCTCTCCTGCTCCATCTGGCCAGAGCTCAACACCGAAATTGCGAACGTCCGGCGATTGCTCCTACACTAAAGGTGCCAGCCCTGAAAGCTCTTGCTGGTCCTCATCTCCCACTGGTAACCTCTCAAACGAACCACAAACTCTTGGGCTCTGAACTTGTTTAGGCTACTAAAACTTCCAACGTACACAGCCTCTCCTGCTCAATCTGGCCAGAGCTCAACACCGAAATTGCGAACGTCCAGCAATTGCTCCTACACTAAAGGTGCCAGCCCTGAAAGCTCTTGCTGGTCCTCATCTCCCACTGGTAACCTCTCAAACGAACCACAAACACTTGGGCTCTGAACTTGTTTAGCCTACTAAAACTTCCAACGTACACAGCCTCTCCTGCTCAATCTGGCCAGAGCTCAACACCGAAATTGCGAACGTCCGGCGATTGCTCCTACACTAAAGGTGCCAGCCCTGAAAGCTCTTGCTGGTCCTCATCTCCCACTGGTAACCTCTCAAACGAACCACAAACACTTGGGCTCTGAACTTGTTTAGCCTACGAAAACTTCCAACGTACACAGCCTCTCCTGCTCAATCTGGCCAAAATTCAACACCGAAATTGCGAACGTCCAGCGATTGCTCCTACACTAAAGGTGCCAGCCCTGAAAGCTCTTGCTGGTCCTCATCTCCCACTGGTAACCTCTCAAACGAACCACAAACACTTGGGCTCTGAACTTGACTAGCCTACTAAAACTTCCAACGTACACAGCCTCTCCTGCTCAATCTGGCCAGAGCTCAACACCGAAATTGCGAACGTCCAGCGATTGCTCCTACACTAAAGGTGCCAGCCCTGAAAGCTCTTGCTGGTCCTCATCTCCCACTGGTAACCTCTCAAACGAACCACAAACACTTGGGCTCTGAACTTGTTTAGCCTACTAAAACTTCCAACGTACACTCCCTCTCCTGCTCAATCTGGCCAGAGGTCAACACCGAAATTGCGAACGTCCAGCGATTGCTCCTACACTAAAGGTGCCAGCCCTGAAAGCTCTTGCTGGTCTTCATCTCCCACTGGTAACCTCTCAAACGAACCACAAACACTTGGGCTCTGAACTTGTTTAGCCTACTAAAACTTCCAACGTACACAGCCTCTCCTGCTCAATCTGGCCAGAGCTCAACACCGAAATTGCGAACGTCCGGCGATTGCTCCTACAATAAAGGTGCCAGCCCTGAAAGCTCTTGCTGGTCCTCATCTCCCACTGGTAACCTCTCAAACGAACCAGAAGCACTTGGGCTCTGAACTTGTTTAGCCTACGAAAACTTCCAACGTACACAGCCTCTCCTGCTCAATCTGGCCAAAATTCAACACCGAAATTGCGAACGTCCGGCGATTGCTCCTACACTAAAGGTGCCAGCCCTGAAAGCTCTTGCTGGTCCTCATCTCCCACTGGTAACCTCTCAAACGAACCACAAACACTTGGGCTCTGAACTTGTTTAGCCTACGAAAACTTCCAATGTACACAGCCTCTCCTGCTCAATCTGGCCAGAGCTCAACACCGAAATTGCGAACGTCCGGCGATTGCTCCTACACTAAAGGTGCCAGCCCTGAAAGCTCTTGCTGGTCCTCATCTCCCACTGGTAACCTCTCAAACGAACCACAAACACTTGGGCTCTGAACTTGTTTAGCCTACTAAAACTTCCAACGTACACAGCCTCTCCTGCTCAATCTGGCCAGAGCTCAACACCGAAATTGCGAACGTCCGGCGATTGCTCCTACACTAAAGGTGCCAGCCCTGAAAGCTCTTGCTGGTCCTCATCTCCCACTGGTAACCTCTCAAACGAACCACAAACACTTGGGCTCTGAACTTGTTTAGGCTACGAAAACTTCCAACGTACACTCCCTCTCGTGCTCAATCTGGCCAGAGCTCAACACCGAAATTGCGAACGTCCAGCGATTGCTCCTACACTAAAGGTGCCAGCCCTGAAAGCTCTTGCTGGTCCTCATCTCCCACTGGTAACCTCTCAAACGAACCACAAACACTTGGGCTCTGAACTTGATTAGCCTACTAAAACTTCCAACGTACACTCCCTCTCCTGCTCAATCTGGCCAGAGCTCAACACCGAAATTGCGAACGTCCGGCGATTGCTCCTACACTAAAGGTGCCAGCCCTGAAAGCTCTTGCTGGTCCTCATCTCCCACTGGTAACCTCTCAAACGAACCACAAACACTTGGGCTCTGAACTTGTTTAGGCTATTAAAACTTCCAACGTACACAGACTCTCCTGCTCAATCTGGCCAGAGCTCAACACCGAAATTGCAAACGTCCAGCGATTGCTCCTACACTAAAGGTGCCAGCCCTGAAAGCTCTTGCTGGTCCTCATCTCCCACTGGTAACCTCTCAAACGAACCACAAACACTTGGGCTCTGAACTTGTTTAGCCTACTAAAACTTCCAACGTACACAGCCTCTCCTGCTCAATCTGGCCAAAATTCAACACCGAAATTGCGAACGTCCGGCGATTGCTCCTACAATAAAGGCGCCAGCCCTGAAAGCTCTTGCTGGTCCTCATCTCCCACTGGTAACCTCTCAAACGAACCACAAACACTTGGGCTCTGAACTTGACTAGCCTACTAAAACTTCCAACGTACACAGCCTCTCCTGCTCAATCTGGCCAAAATTCAACACCGAAATTGCGAACGTCCGGCGATTGCTCCTACACTAACGGTGCCAGCCCTGAAAGCTCTTGCTGGTCCTCATCTCCCACTGGTAACCTCTCAAACGAACCACAAACACTTGGGCTCTGAACTTGTTTAGCCTACGAAAACTTCCAACGTACACTCCCTCTCCTGCTCAATCTGGCCAGAGCTCAACACCGAAATTGCGAACGTCCGGTGATTGCTCCTACACTAAAGGTGCCAGCCCTGAAAGCTCTTGCTGGTCTTCATCTCCCACTGGTAACCTCTCAAACGAACCACAAACACTTGGGCTCTGAACTTGTTTAGGCTACGAAAAGTTCCAACGTACACAGCCTCTCCTGCTCAATGTGGCCAAAATTCAACACCGAAATTGCGAACGTCCAGCGATTGCTCCTACACTAAAGGTGCCAGCCCTGAAAGCTCTTGCTGGTCCTCATCTCCCACTGGTAACCTCTCAAACGAACCACAAACACTTGGGCTCTGAACTTGTTTAGCCTACTAAAACTTCCAACGTACACAGCCTCTCCTGCTCAATCTGGCCAAAATTCAACACTGAAATTGCGAACGTCCAGCGATTGCTCCTACACTAAAGGTGCCAGCCCTGAAAGCTCTTGCTGGTCCTCATCTCCCACTGGTAACCTCTCAAACGAACCACAAACACTTGGGCTCTGAACTTGTTTAGGCTACGAAAAGTTCCAACGTACACAGCCTCTCCTGCTCAATGTGGCCAAAATTCAACACCGAAATTGCGAACGTCCAGCGATTGCTCCTACACTAAAGGTGCCAGCCCTGAAAGCTCTTGCTGGTCCTCATCTCCCACTGGTAACCTCTCAAACGAACCACAAACACTTGGGCTCTGAACTTGTTTAGCCTACTAAAACTTCCAACGTACACTCCCTCTCCTGCTCAATCTGGCCAGAGCTCAACACCGAAATTGCGAACGTCCAGCGATTGCTCCTACACTAAAGGTGCCAGCCCTGAAAGCTCTTGCTGGTCTTCATCTCCCACTGGTAACCTCTCAAACGAACCACAAACACTTGGGCTCTGAACTTGTTTAGCCTACTAAAACTTCCAACGTACACAGCCTCTCCTGCTCTATCTGGCCAGAGCTCAACACCGAAATTGCGAACGTCCGGCGATTGCTCCTACAATAAAGGTGCCAGCCCTGAAAGCTCTTGCTGGTCCTCATCTCCCACTGGTAACCTCTCAAACGAACCACAAGCACTTGGGCTCTGAACTTGTTTAGCCTACGAAAACTTCCAACGTACACAGCCTCTCCTGCTCAATCTGGCCAAAATTCAACACCGAAATTGCGAACGTCCAGCGATTGCTCCTACACTAAAGGTGCCAGCCCTGAAAGCTCTTGCTGGTCCTCATCTCCCACTGGTAACCTCTCAAACGAACCACAAACACTTGGGCTCTGAACTTGTTTAGCCTACGAAAACTTCCAATGTACACAGCCTCTCCTGCTCAATCTGGCCAGAGCTCAACACCGAAATTGCGAACGTCCAGCGATTGCTCCTACACTAAAGGTGCCAGCCCTGAAAGCTCTTGCTGGTCCTCATCTCCCACTGGTAACCTCTCAAACGAACCACAAACACTTGGGCTCTGAACTTTTTTAGCCTACTAAGACTTCCAACGTACACAGCCTCTCCTGCTCAATCTGGCCAGAGCTCAACACCGAAATTGCGAACGTCCGGCGATTGCTCCTACACTAAAGGTGCCAGCCCTGAAAGCTCTTGCTGGTCCTCATCTCCCACTGGTAACCTCTCAAACGAACCACAAACACTTGGGCTCTGAACTTGTTTAGCCTACGAAAACTTCCAACGTACACAGCCTCTCCTGCTCAATCTGGCCAAAATTCAACACCGAAATTGCGAACGTCCGGCGATTGCTCCTACACTAAAGGTGCCAGCCCTGAAAGCTCTTGCTGGTCCTCATCTCCCACTGGTAACCTCTCAAACGAACCACAAACACTTGGGCTCTGAACTTGTTTAGCCTACTAAAACTTCCAACGTACACTCCCTCTCCTGCTCAATCTGGCCAGAGCTCAACACCGAAATTGCGAACGTGCGGTGATTGCTCCTACACTAAAGGTGCCAGCCCTGAAAGCTGTTGCTGGTCCTCATCTCCCACTGGTAACCTCTCAAACGAACCACAAACACTTGGGCTCTGAACTTGTTTAGCCTACTAAAACTTCCAACGTACACAGCCTCTCCTGCTCAATCTGGCCAAAATTCAACACCGAAAATGCGAACGTCCAGCGATTGCTCCTACACTAAAGGTGCCAGCCCTGAAAGCTCTTGCTGGTCTTCATCTCCCACTGGTAACCTCTCAAACGAACCACAAACACTTGGGCTCTGAACTTGTTTAGCCTACTAAAACTTCCAACGTACACAGCCTCTCCTGCTCTATCTGGCCAGAGCTCAACACCGAAATTGCGAACGTCCGGCGATTGCTCCTACAATAAAGGTGCCAGCCCTGAAAGCTCTTGCTGGTCCTCATCTCCCACTGGTAACCTCTCAAACGAACCACAAGCACTTGGGCTCTGAACTTGTTTAGCCTACGAAAACTTCCAACGTACACAGCCTCTCCTGCTCAATCTGGCCAAAATTCAACACCGAAATTGCGAACGTCCAGCGATTGCTCCTACACTAAAGGTGCCAGCCCTGAAAGCTCTTGCTGGTCCTCATCTCCCACTGGTAACCTCTCAAACGAACCACAAACACTTGGGCTCTGAACTTGTTTAGCCTACTAAAACTTCCAATGTACACAGCCTCTCCTGCTCAATCTGGCCAGAGCTCAACACCGAAATTGCGAACGTCCAGCGATTGCTCCTACACTAAAGGTGCCAGCCCTGAAAGCTCTTGCTGGTCCTCATCTCCCACTGGTAACCTCTCAAACGAACCACAAACACTTGGGCTCTGAACTTGTTTAGCCTACTAAAACTTCCAACGTACACAGCCTCTCCTGCTCAATCTGGCCAGAGCTCAACACCGAAATTGCGAACGTCCAGCGATTGCTCCTACACTAAAGGTGCCAGCCCTGAAAGCTCTTGCTGGTCCTCATCTCCCACTGGTAACCTCTCAAACGAACCACAAACACTTGGGCTCTGAACTTGTTTAGCCTACTAAAACTTCCAACGTACACAGCCTCTCCTGCTCTATCTGGCCAGAGCTCAACACCGAAATTGCGAACGTCCGGCGATTGCTCCTACAATAAAGGTGCCAGCCCTGAAAGCTCTTGCTGGTCCTCATCTCCCACTGGTAACCTCTCAAACGAACCACAAACACTTGGGCTCTGAACTTGTTTAGGCTACGAAAACTTCCAACGTACACAGCCTCTCCTGCTCAATCTGGCCAAAATTCAACACCGAAATTGCGAACGTCCGGCGATTGCTCCTACACTAAAGGTGCCAGCCCTGAAAGCTCTTGCTGGTCCTCATCTCCCACTGGTAACCTCTCAAACGAACCACAAACACTTGGGCTCTGAACTTAATTAGCCTACTAAAACTTCCAACGTACACTCCCTCTCCTGCTCAATCTGGCCAGAGCTCAACACCGAAATTGCGAACGTCCGGCGATTGCTCCTACACTAAAGGTGCCAGCCCTGAAAGCTCTTGCTGGTCCTCATCTCCCACTGGTAACCTCTCAAACGAACCACAAACACTTGGGCTCTGAACTTGTTTAGCCTACTAAAACTTCCAACGTACACAGCCTCTCCTGCTCAATCTGGCCAGAGCCCAACACCGAAATTGCGAACGTCCGGCGGTTGCTCGTACACTAAAGGTGCCAGCCCTGAAAGCTCTTGCTGGTCCTCATCTCCCACTGGTAACCTCTCAAACGAACCACAAACACTTGGGCTCTGAACTTGATTAGCCTACTAAAACTTCCAACGTACACAGCCTCTCCTGCTCAATCTGGCCAGAGCTCAACACCGAAATTGCGAACGTCCAGCGATTGCTCCTACACTAAAGGTGCCAGCCCTGAAAGCTCTTGCTGGTCCTCATCTCCCACTGGTAACCTCTCAAACGAACCACAAACACTTGGGCTCTGAACTTGACTAGCCTACTAAAACTTCCAACGTACACAGCCTCTCCTGCTCAATCTGGCCAGAGCTCAACACCGAAATTGCGAACGTCCAGCGATTGCTCCTACACTAACGGTGCCAGCCCTGAAAGCTCTTGCTGGTCCTCATCTCCCACTGGTAACCTCTCAAACGAACCACAAACACTTGGGCTCTGAACTTTTTTAGCCTACTAAAACTTCCAACGTACACAGCCTCTCCTGCTCAATCTGGCCAAAATTCAACACCGAAATTGTGAACGTCCAGCGATTGCTCCTACACTAAAGGTGCCAGCCCTGAAAGCTCTTGCTGGTCCTCATCTCCCACTGGTAACCTCTCAAACGAACCACAAACACTTGGGCTCTGAACTTGTTTAGCCTACTAAAACTTCCAACGTACACAGCCTCTCCTGCTCAATCTGGCCAGAGCTCAACACCGAAATTGCGAACGTCCGGCGATTGCTCCTACACTAAAGGTGCCAGCCCTGAAAGCTCTTGCTGGTCCTCATCTCCCACTGGTAACCTCTCAAACGAACCACAAACACTTGGGCTCTGAACTTGATTAGGCTATTAAAACTTCCAACGTACACTCCCTCTCCTGCTCAATCTGGCCAGAGCTCAACACCGAAATTGCGAACGTCCGGTGATTGCTCCTACACTAAAGGTGCCAGCCCTGAAAGCTCTTGCTGGTCCTCATCTCCCACTGGTAACCTCTCAAACGAACCACAAACACTTGGGCTCTGAACTTGTTTAGCCTACGAAAACTTCCAACGTACACAGCCTCTCCTGCTCAATCTGGCCAAAATTCAACACCGAAATTGCGAACGTCCAGCGATTGCTCCTACACTAAAGGTGCCAGCCCTGAAAGCTCTTGCTGGTCCTCATCTCCCACTGGTAACCTCTCAAACGAACCACAAACACTTGGGCTCTGAACTTGTTTAGGCTACGAAAAGTTCCAACGTACATAGCCTCTCCTGCTCAATGTGGCCAAAATTCAACACCGAAATTGCGAACGTCCAGCGATTGCTCCTACACTAAAGGTGCCAGCCCTGAAAGCTCTTGCTGGTCCTCATCTCCCACTGGTAACCTCTCAAACGAACCACAAACACTTGGGCTCTGAACTTTTTTAGCCTACTAAAACTTCCAACGTACACAGCCTCTCCTGCTCAATCTGGCCAGAGCTCAACACCGAAATTGCGAACGTCCGGCGATTGCTCCTACACTAAAGGTGCCAGCCCTGAAAGCTCTTGCTGGTCCTCATCTCCCACTGGTAACCTCTCAAACGAACCACAAACACTTGGGCTCTGAACTTGTTTAGCCTACGAAAACTTCCAACGTACACAGCCTCTCCTGCTCAATCTGGCCAGAGCTCAACACCGAAATTGCGAACGTCCAGGGATTGCTCCTACACTAAAGGTGCCAGCCCTGAAAGCTCTAGCTGGTCCTCATCTCCCACTGGTAACCTCTCAAACGAACCACAAACACTTGGGCTCTGAACTTAATTAGCCTACTAAAACTTCCAACGTACACTCCCTCTCCTGCTCAATCTGGCCAGAGCTCAACACCGAAATTGCGAACGTCCGGCGATTGCTCCTACACTAAAGGTGCCAGCCCTGAAAGCTCTTGCTGGTCCTCATCTCCCACTGGTAACCTCTCAAACGAACCACAAACACTTGGGCTCTGAACTTGACTAGCCTACTAAAACTTCCAACGTACACAGCCTCTCCTGCTCAATCTGGCCAAAATTCAACACCGAAATTGCGAACGTCCAGCGATTGCTCCTACACTAACGGTGCCAGCCCTGAAAGCTCTTGCTGGTCCTCATCTCCCACTGGTAACCTCTCAAACGAACCACAAACACTTGGGCTCTGAACTTTTTTAGCCTACTAAAACTTCCAACGTACACAGCCTCTCCTGCTCAATCTGGCCAAAATTCAACACCGAAATTGTGAACGTCCAGCGATTGCTCCTACACTAAAGGTGCCAGCCCTGAAAGCTCTTGCTGGTCCTCATCTCCCACTGGTAACCTCTCAAACGAACCACAAACACTTGGGCTCTGAACTTGTTTAGCCTACTAAAACTTCCAACGTACACAGCCTCTCCTGCTCAATCTGGCCAGAGCTCAACACCGAAATTGCGAACGTCCGGCGATTGCTCCTACACTAAAGGTGCCAGCCCTGAAAGCTCTTGCTGGTCCTCATCTCCCACTGGTAACCTCTCAAACGAACCACAAACACTTGGGCTCTGAACTTGATTAGGCTATTAAAACTTCCAACGTACACTCCCTCTCCTGCTCAATCTGGCCAGAGCTCAACACCGAAATTGCGAACGTCCGGTGATTGCTCCTACACTAAAGGTGCCAGCCCTGAAAGCTCTTGCTGGTCCTCATCTCCCACTGGTAACCTCTCAAACGAACCACAAACACTTGGGCTCTGAACTTGTTTAGCCTACGAAAACTTCCAACGTACACAGCCTCTCCTGCTCAATCTGGCCAAAATTCAACACCGAAATTGCGAACGTCCAGCGATTGCTCCTACACTAAAGGTGCCAGCCCTGAAAGCTCTTGCTGGTCCTCATCTCCCACTGGTAACCTCTCAAACGAACCACAAACACTTGGGCTCTGAACTTGTTTAGGCTACGAAAAGTTCCAACGTACATAGCCTCTCCTGCTCAATGTGGCCAAAATTCAACACCGAAATTGCGAACGTCCAGCGATTGCTCCTACACTAAAGGTGCCAGCCCTGAAAGCTCTTGCTGGTCCTCATCTCCCACTGGTAACCTCTCAAACGAACCACAAACACTTGGGCTCTGAACTTTTTTAGCCTACTAAAACTTCCAACGTACACAGCCTCTCCTGCTCAATCTGGCCAGAGCTCAACACCGAAATTGCGAACGTCCGGCGATTGCTCCTACACTAAAGGTGCCAGCCCTGAAAGCTCTTGCTGGTCCTCATCTCCCACTGGTAACCTCTCAAACGAACCACAAACACTTGGGCTCTGAACTTGTTTAGCCTACTAAAACTTCCAACGTACACAGCCTCTCCTGCTCAATCTGGCCAGAGCTCAACACCGAAATTGCGAACGTCCAGCGATTGCTCCTACACTAAAGGTGCCAGCCCTGAAAGCTCTTGCTGGTCCTCATCTCCCACTGGTAACCTCTCAAACGAACCACAAACACTTGGGCTCTGAACTTGTTTAGGCTACTAAAACTTCCAACGTACACAGCCTCTCCTGCTCAATCTGGCCAAAATTCAACACCAAAATTGCGAACGTCCAGCGATTGCTCCTACACTAAAGGTGCCAGCCCTGAAAGCTGTTGCTGGTCTTCATCTCCCACTGGTAACCTCTCAAACGAACCACAAACACTTGGGCTCTGAACTTGTTTAGCCTACTAAAACTTCCAACGTACACAGCCTCTCCTGCTCTATCTGGCCAGAGCTCAACACCGAAATTGCGAACGTCCGGCGATTGCTCCTACACTAAAGGTGCCAGCCCTGAAAGCTCTTGCTGGTCCTCATCTCCCACTGGTAACCTCTCAAACGAACCACAAACACTTGGGCTCTGAACTTGTTTAGCCTACGAAAACTTCCAACGTACACAGCCTCTCCTGCTCAATCTGGCCAAAATTCAACACCGAAATTGCGAACGTCCAGCGATTGCTCCTACACTAAAGGTGCCAGCCCTGAAAGCTCTTGCTGGTCCTTATCTCCCACTGGTAACCTCTCAAACGAACCACAAACACTTGGGCTCTGAACTTGTTTAGCCTACGAAAACTTCCAATGTACACAGCCTCTCCTGCTCAATCTGGCCAGAGCTCAACACCGAAATTGCGAACGTCCGGCGATTGCTCCTACACTAAAGGTGCCAGCCCTGAAAGCTCTTGCTGGTCCTCATCTCCCACTGGTAACCTCTCAAACGAACCACAAACACTTGGCCTCTGAACTTGTTTAGGCTATTAAAACTTCCAACGTACACAGACTCTCCTGCTCAATCTGGCCAGAGCTCAACACCGAAATTGCAAACGTCCAGCGATTGCTCCTACACTAAAGGTGACAGCCCTGAAAGCTCTTGCTGGTCCTCATCTCCCACTGGTAACCTCTCAAACGAACCACAAACACTTGGGCTCTGAACTTGTTTAGCCTACTAAAACTTCCAACGTACACAGCCTCTCCTGCTCAATCTGGCCAAAATTCAACACCGAAATTGCGAACGTCCGGCGATTGCTCCTACAATAAAGGCGCCAGCCCTGAAATCTCTTGCTGGTCCTCATCTCCCACTGGTAACCTCTCAAACGAACCACAAACACTTGGGCTCTGAACTTGACTAGCCTACTAAAACTTCCAACGTACACAGCCTCTCCTGCTCAATGTGGCCAAAATTCAACACCGAAATTGCGAACGTCCAGCGATTGCTCCTACACTAACGGTGCCAGCCCTGAAAGCTCTTGCTGGTCCTCATCTCCCACTGGTAACCTCTCAAACGAACCACAAACACTTGGGCTCTGAACTTTTTTAGCCTACTAAAACTTCCAACGTACACAGCCTCTCCTGCTCAATCTGGCCAGAGCTCAACACCGAAATTGCGAACGTCCGGCGATTGCTCCTACACTAAAGGTGCCAGCCCTGAAAGCTCTTGCTGGTCCTCATCTCCCACTGGTAACCTCTCAAACGAACCACAAACACTTGGGCTCTGAACTTGTTTAGCCTACTAAAACTTCCAACGTACACAGCCTCTCCTGCTCAATCTGGCCAGAGCTCAACACCGAAATTGCGAACGTCCGGCGATTGCTCCTACACTAAAGGTGCCAGCCCTGAAAGCTCTTGCTGGTCCTCATCTCCCACTGGTAACCTCTCAAACGAACCACAAACACTTGGGCTCTGAACTTGTTTAGCCTACGAAAACTTCCAACGTACACTCCCTCTCCTGCTCAATCTGGCCAGAGCTCAACACCGAAATTGCGAACGTCCGGTGATTGCTCCTACACTAAAGGTGCCAGCCCTGAAAGCTCTTGCTGGTCCTCATCTCCCACTGGTAACCTCTCAAACGAACCACAAACACTTGGGCTCTGAACTTGTTTAGCCTACTAAAACTTCCAACGTACACAGCCTCTCCTGCTCAATGTGGCCAAAATTCAACACCGAAATTGCGAACGTCCAGCGATTGCTCCTACACTAAAGGTGCCAGCCCTGAAAGCTCTTGCTGGTCCTCATCTCCCACTGGTAACCTCTCAAACGAACCACAAACACTTGGGCTCTGAACTTGTTTAGCCTACTAAAACTTCCAACGTACACAGCCTCTCCTGCTCAATCTGGCCAAAATTCAACACTGAAATTGCGAACGTCCAGCGATTGCTCCTACACTAAAGGTGCCAGCCCTGAAAGCTCTTGCTGGTCCTCATCTCCCACTGGTAACCTCTCAAACGAACCACAAACACTTGGGCTCTGAACTTGTTTAGGCTACGAAAAGTTCCAACGTACACAGCCTCTCCTGCTCAATGTGGCCAAAATTCAACACCGAAATTGCGAACGTCCAGCGATTGCTCCTACACTAAAGGTGCCAGCCCTGAAAGCTCTTGCTGGTCCTCATCTCCCACTGGTAACCTCTCAAACGAACCACAAACACTTGGGCTCTGAACTTGTTTAGCCTACTAAAACTTCCAACGTACACTCCCTCTCCTGCTCAATCTGGCCAGAGCTCAACACCGAAATTGCGAACGTCCAGCGATTGCTCCTACACTAAAGGTGCCAGCCCTGAAAGCTCTTGCTGGTCTTCATCTCCCACTGGTAACCTCTCAAACGAACCACAAACACTTGGGCTCTGAACTTGTTTAGCCTACTAAAACTTCCAACGTACACAGCCTCTCCTGCTCTATCTGGCCAGAGCTCAACACCGAAATTGCGAACGTCCGGCGATTGCTCCTACAATAAAGGTGCCAGCCCTGAAAGCTCTTGCTGGTCCTCATCTCCCACTGGTAACCTCTCAAACGAACCACAAGCACTTGGGCTCTGAACTTGTTTAGCCTACGAAAACTTCCAACGTACACAGCCTCTCCTGCTCAATCTGGCCAAAATTCAACACCGAAATTGCGAACGTCCAGCGATTGCTCCTACACTAAAGGTGCCAGCCCTGAAAGCTCTTGCTGGTCCTCATCTCCCACTGGTAACCTCTCAAACGAACCACAAACACTTGGGCTCTGAACTTGTTTAGCCTACTAAGACTTCCAACGTACACAGCCTCTCCTGCTCAATCTGGCCAGAGCTCAACACCGAAATTGCGAACGTCCGGCGATTGCTCCTACACTAAAGGTGCCAGCCCTGAAAGCTCTTGCTGGTCCTCATCTCCCACTGGTAACCTCTCAAACGAACCACAAACACTTGGGCTCTGAACTTGTTTAGCCTACTAAAACTTCCAACGTACACAGCCTCTCCTGCTCAATCTGGCCAGAGCTCAACACCGAAATTGCGAACGTCCGGCGATTGCTCCTACACTAAAGGTGCCAGCCCTGAAAGCTCTTGCTGGTCCTCATCTCCCACTGGTAACCTCTCAAACGAACCACAAACACTTGGGCTCTGAACTTGTTTAGGCTATTAAAACTTCCAACGTACACTCCCTCTCCTGCTCAATCTGGCCAGAGCTCAACACCGAAATTGCGAACGTGCGGTGATTGCTCCTACACTAAAGGTGCCAGCCCTGAAAGCTGTTGCTGGTCCTCATCTCCCACTGGTAACCTCTCAAACGAACCACAAACACTTGGGCTCTGAACTTGTTTAGCCTACTAAAACTTCCAACGTACACAGCCTCTCCTGCTCAATCTGGCCAAAATTCAACACCGAAAATGCGAACGTCCAGCGATTGCTCCTACACTAAAGGTGCCAGCCCTGAAAGCTCTTGCTGGTCTTCATCTCCCACTGGTAACCTCTCAAACGAACCACAAACACTTGGGCTCTGAACTTGTTTAGCCTACTAAAACTTCCAACGTACACAGCCTCTCCTGCTCTATCTGGCCAGAGCTCAACACCGAAATTGCGAACGTCCGGCGATTGCTCCTACAATAAAGGTGCCAGCCCTGAAAGCTCTTGCTGGTCCTCATCTCCCACTGGTAACCTCTCAAACGAACCACAAGCACTTGGGCTCTGAACTTGTTTAGCCTACGAAAACTTCCAACGTACACAGCCTCTCCTGCTCAATCTGGCCAAAATTCAACACCGAAATTGCGAACGTCCAGCGATTGCTCCTACACTAAAGGTGCCAGCCCTGAAAGCTCTTGCTGGTCCTCATCTCCCACTGGTAACCTCTCAAACGAACCACAAACACTTGGGCTCTGAACTTGTTTAGCCTACTAAAACTTCCAATGTACACAGCCTCTCCTGCTCAATCTGGCCAGAGCTCAACACCGAAATTGCGAACGTCCAGCGATTGCTCCTACACTAAAGGTGCCAGCCCTGAAAGCTCTTGCTGGTCCTCATCTCCCACTGGTAACCTCTCAAACGAACCACAAACACTTGGGCTCTGAACTTGTTTAGCCTACTAAAACTTCCAACGTACACAGCCTCTCCTGCTCAATGTGGCCAAAATTCAACACCGAAATTGCGAACGTCCAGCGATTGCTCCTACACTAAAGGTGCCAGCCCTGAAAGCTCTTGCTGGTCCTCATCTCCCACTGGTAACCTCTCAAACGAACCACAAACACTTGGGCTCTGAACTTGTTTAGCCTACTAAAACTTCCAACGTACACAGCCTCTCCTGCTCAATCTGGCCAGAGCTCAACACCGAAAATGCGAACGTCCGGCGATTGCTCCTACACTAAAGGTGCCAGCCCTGAAAGCTCTTGCTGGTCCTCATCTCCCACTGGTAACCTCTCAAACGAACCACAAACACTTGGGCTCTGAACTTGTTTAGGCTACCAAAACTTCCAACGTACACAGCCTCTCCTGCTCAATCTGGCCAGAGCTCAACACCGAAATTGCGAACGTCCGGCGATTGCTCCTACACTAAAGGTGCCAGCCCTGAAAGCTCTTGCTGGTCCTCATCTCCCACTGGTAACCTCTCAAACGAACCACAAACACTTGGGCTCTGAACTTGTTTAGCCTACTAAAACTTCCAACGTACACTCCCTCTCCTGCTCAATCTGGCCAGAGCTCAACACCGAAATTGCGAACGTCCAGCGATTGCTCCTACACTAAAGGTGCCAGCCCTGAAAGCTCTTGCTGGTCTTCATCTCCCACTGGTAACCTCTCAAACGAACCACAAACACTTGGGCTCTGAACTTGTTTAGCCTACTAAAACTTCCAACGTACACAGCCTCTCCTGCTCTATCTGGCCAGAGCTCAACACCGAAATTGCGAACGTCCGGCGATTGCTCCTACAATAAAGGTGCCAGCCCTGAAAGCTCTTGCTGGTCCTCATCTCCCACTGGTAACCTCTCAAACGAACCACAAGCACTTGGGCTCTGAACTTGTTTAGCCTACGAAAACTTCCAACGTACACAGCCTCTCCTGCTCAATCTGGCCAAAATTCAACACCGAAATTGCGAACGTCCAGCGATTGCTCCTACACTAAAGGTGCCAGCCCTGAAAGCTCTTGCTGGTCCTCATCTCCCACTGGTAACCTCTCAAACGAACCACAAACACTTGGGCTCTGAACTTGTTTAGCCTACTAAGACTTCCAACGTACACAGCCTCTCCTGCTCAATCTGGCCAGAGCTCAACACCGAAATTGCGAACGTCCGGCGATTGCTCCTACACTAAAGGTGCCAGCCCTGAAAGCTCTTGCTGGTCCTCATCTCCCACTGGTAACCTCTCAAACGAACCACAAACACTTGGGCTCTGAACTTGTTTAGCCTACTAAAACTTCCAACGTACACAGCCTCTCCTGCTCAATCTGGCCAGAGCTCAACACCGAAATTGCGAACGTCCGGCGATTGCTCCTACACTAAAGGTGCCAGCCCTGAAAGCTCTTGCTGGTCCTCATCTCCCACTGGTAACCTCTCAAACGAACCACAAACACTTGGGCTCTGAACTTGTTTAGGCTATTAAAACTTCCAACGTACACTCCCTCTCCTGCTCAATCTGGCCAGAGCTCAACACCGAAATTGCGAACGTGCGGTGATTGCTCCTACACTAAAGGTGCCAGCCCTGAAAGCTGTTGCTGGTCCTCATCTCCCACTGGTAACCTCTCAAACGAACCACAAACACTTGGGCTCTGAACTTGTTTAGCCTACTAAAACTTCCAACGTACACAGCCTCTCCTGCTCAATCTGGCCAAAATTCAACACCGAAAATGCGAACGTCCAGCGATTGCTCCTACACTAAAGGTGCCAGCCCTGAAAGCTCTTGCTGGTCTTCATCTCCCACTGGTAACCTCTCAAACGAACCACAAACACTTGGGCTCTGAACTTGTTTAGCCTACTAAAACTTCCAACGTACACAGCCTCTCCTGCTCTATCTGGCCAGAGCTCAACACCGAAATTGCGAACGTCCGGCGATTGCTCCTACAATAAAGGTGCCAGCCCTGAAAGCTCTTGCTGGTCCTCATCTCCCACTGGTAACCTCTCAAACGAACCACAAGCACTTGGGCTCTGAACTTGTTTAGCCTACGAAAACTTCCAACGTACACAGCCTCTCCTGCTCAATCTGGCCAAAATTCAACACCGAAATTGCGAACGTCCAGCGATTGCTCCTACACTAAAGGTGCCAGCCCTGAAAGCTCTTGCTGGTCCTCATCTCCCACTGGTAACCTCTCAAACGAACCACAAACACTTGGGCTCTGAACTTGTTTAGCCTACTAAAACTTCCAATGTACACAGCCTCTCCTGCTCAATCTGGCCAGAGCTCAACACCGAAATTGCGAACGTCCAGCGATTGCTCCTACACTAAAGGTGCCAGCCCTGAAAGCTCTTGCTGGTCCTCATCTCCCACTGGTAACCTCTCAAACGAACCACAAACACTTGGGCTCTGAACTTGTTTAGCCTACTAAAACTTCCAACGTACACAGCCTCTCCTGCTCAATCTGGCCAGAGCTCAACACCGAAATTGCGAACGTCCAGCGATTGCTCCTACACTAAAGGTGCCAGCCCTGAAAGCTCTTGCTGGTCCTCATCTCCCACTGGTAACCTCTCAAACGAACCACAAACACTTGGGCTCTGAACTTGTTTAGCCTACTAAAACTTCCAACGTACACAGCCTCTCCTGCTCAATCTGGCCAGAGCTCAACACCGAAATTGCGAACGTCCAGCGATTGCTCCTACACTAAAGGTGCCAGCCCTGAAAGCTCTTGCTGGTCCTCATCTCCCACTGGTAACCTCTCAAACGAACCACAAACACTTGGGCTCTGAACTTGTTTAGGCTACGAAAACTTCCAACGTACACTCCCTCTCGTGCTCAATCTGGCCAAAATTCAACACCGAAATTGCGAACGTCCGGCGATTGCTCCTACACTAAAGGTGCCAGCCCTGAAAGCTCTTGCTGGTCCTCATCTCCCACTGGTAACCTCTCAAACGAACCACAAACACTTGGGCTCTGAACTTAATTAGCCTACTAAAACTTCCAACGTACACTCCCTCTCCTGCTCAATCTGGCCAGAGCTCAACACCGAAATTGCGAACGTCCGGCGATTGCTCCTACACTAAAGGTGCCAGCCCTGAAAGCTCTTGCTGGTCCTCATCTCCCACTGGTAACCTCTCAAACGAACCACAAACACTTGGGCTCTGAACTTGTTTAGCCTACTAAAACTTCCAACGTACACAGCCTCTCCTGCTCAATCTGGCCAGAGCCCAACACCGAAATTGCGAACGTCCGGCGGTTGCTCGTACGCTAAAGGTGCCATCCCTGAAAGCTCTTGCTGGTCCTCATCTCCCACTGGTAACCTCTCAAATGAACCACAAACACTTGGGCTCTGAACTTGATTAGCCTACTAAAACTTCCAATGTACACAGCCTCTCCTGCTCAATCTGGCCAGAGCTCAACACCGAAATTGCGAACGTCCAGCGATTGCTCCTACACTAAAGGTGCCAGCCCTGAAAGCTCTTGCTGGTCCTCATCTCCCACTGGTAACCTCTCAAACGAACCACAAACACTTGGGCTCTGAACTTGACTAGCCTACTAAAACTTCCAACGTACACAGCCTCTCCTGCTCAATCTGGCCAAAATTCAACACCGAAATTGCGAACGTCCAGCGATTGCTCCTACACTAACGGTGCCAGCCCTGAAAGCTCTTGCTGGTCCTCATCTCCCACTGGTAACCTCTCAAACGAACCACAAACACTTGGGCTCTGAACTTTTTTAGCCTACTAAAACTTCCAACGTACACAGCCTCTCCTGCTCAATCTGGCCAAAATTCAACACCGAAATTGTGAACGTCCAGCGATTGCTCCTACACTAAAGGTGCCAGCCCTGAAAGCTCTTGCTGGTCCTCATCTCCCACTGGTAACCTCTCAAACGAACCACAAACACTTGGGCTCTGAACTTGTTTAGCCTACTAAAACTTCCAACGTACACAGCCTCTCCTGCTCAATCTGGCCAGAGCTCAACACCGAAATTGCGAACGTCCGGCGATTGCTCCTACACTAAAGGTGCCAGCCCTGAAAGCTCTTGCTGGTCCTCATCTCCCACTGGTAACCTCTCAAACGAACCACAAACACTTGGGCTCTGAACTTGATTAGCCTACGAAAACTTCCAACGTACACAGCCTCTCCTGCTCAATCTGGCCAAAATTCAACACCGAAATTGCGAACGTCCAGCGATTGCTCCTACACTAAAGGTGCCAGCCCTGAAAGCTCTTGCTGGTCCTCATCTCCCACTGGTAACCTCTCAAACGAACCACAAACACTTGGGCTCTGAACTTGTTTAGGCTACGAAAAGTTCCAACGTACATAGCCTCTCCTGCTCAATGTGGCCAAAATTCAACACCGAAATTGCGAACGTCCAGCGATTGCTCCTACACTAAAGGTGCCAGCCCTGAAAGCTCTTGCTGGTCCTCATCTCCCACTGGTAACCTCTCAAACGAACCACAAACACTTGGGCTCTGAACTTGTTTAGCCTACGAAAACTTCCAACGTACACAGCCTCTCCTGCTCAATCTGGCCAGAGCTCAACACCGAAATTGCGAACGTCCAGCGATTGCTCCTACACTAAAGGTGCCAGCCCTGAAAGCTGTAGCTGGTCCTCATCTCCCACTGGTAACCTCTCAAACGAACCACAAACACTTGGGCTCTGAACTTGTTTAGGCTACTAAAACTTCCAACGTACACAGCCTCTCCTGCTCAATCTGGCCAAAATTCAACACCAAAATTGCGAACGTCCAGCGATTGCTCCTACACTAAAGGTGCCAGCCCTGAAAGCTGTTGCTGGTCTTCATCTCCCACTGGTAACCTCTCAAACGAACCACAAACACTTGGGCTCTGAACTTGTTTAGCCTACTAAAACTTCCAACGTACACAGCCTCTCCTGCTCTATCTGGCCAGAGCTCAACACCGAAATTGCGAACGTCCGGCGATTGCTCCTACACTAAAGGTGCCAGCCCTGAAAGCTCTTGCTGGTCCTCATCTCCCACTGGTAACCTCTCAAACGAACCACAAACACTTGGGCTCTGAACTTGTTTAGCCTACGAAAACTTCCAACGTACACAGCCTCTCCTGCTCAATATGGCCAAAATTCAACACCGAAATTGCGAACGTCCAGCGATTGCTCCTACACTAAAGGTGCCAGCCCTGAAAGCTCTTGCTGGTCCTCATCTCCCACTGGTAACCTCTCAAACGAACCACAAACACTTGGGCTCTGAACTTGTTTAGCCTACGAAAACTTCCAATGTACACAGCCTCTCCTGCTCAATCTGGCCAGAGCTCAACACCGAAATTGCGAACGTCCAGCGATTGCTCCTACACTAAAGGTGCCAGCCCTGAAAGCTCTTGCTGGTCCTCATCTCCCACTGGTAACCTCTCAAACGAACCACAAACACTTGGCCTCTGAACTTGTTTAGCCTACGAAAACTTCCAACGTACACAGCCTCTCCTGCTCAATCTGGCCAGAGCTCAACACCGAAATTGCGAACGTCCAGCGATTGCTCCTACACTAAAGGTGCCAGCCCTGAAAGCTCTTGCTGGTCCTCATCTCCCACTGGTAACCTCTCAAACGAACCACAAACACTTGGGCTCTGAACTTGTTTAGGCTATGAAAACTTCCAACGTACACAGCCTCTCCTGCTCAATCTGGCCAGAGCTCAACACCGAAATTGCGAACGTCCAGCGATTGCTCCTACACTAAAGGTGCCAGCCCTGAAAGCTCTTGCTGGTCCTCATCTCCCACTGGTAACCTCTCAAACGAACCACAAACACTTGGGCTCTGAACTTGTTTAGCCTACTAAAACTTCCAACGTACACTCCCTCTCGTGCTCAATCTGGCCAAAATTCAACACCGAAATTGCGAACGTCCAGCGATTGCTCCTACACTAAAGGTGCCAGCCCTGAAAGCTCTTGCTGGTCCTCATCTCCCACTGGTAACCTCTCAAACGAACCACAAACACTTGGGCTCTGAACTTGATTAGCCTACTAAAACTTCCAACGTACACTCCCTCTCCTGCTCAATCTGGACAGAGCTCAACACCGAAATTGCGAACGTCCGGCGATTGCTCCTACACTAAAGGTGCCAGCCCTGAAAGCTCTTGCTGGTCCTCATCTCCCACTGGTAACCTCTCAAACGAACCACAAACACTTGGGCTCTGAACTTGTTTAGGCTATTAAAACTTCCAACGTACACAGCCTCTCCTGCTCAATCTGGCCAGAGCCCAACACCGAAATTGCGAACGTCCGGCGATTGCTCGTACGCTAAAGGTGCCAGCCCTGAAAGCTCTTGCTGGTCCTCATCTCCCACTGGTAACCTCTCAAATGAACCACAAACACTTGGGCTCTGAACTTGATTAGCCTACTAAAACTTCCAACGTACACAGCCTCTCCTGCTCAATCTGGCCAGAGCTCAACACCGAAATTGCGAACGTCCAGCGATTGCTCCTACACTAAAGGTGCCAGCCCTGAAAGCTCTTGCTGGTCCTCATCTCCCACTGGTAACCTCTCAAACGAACCACAAACACTTGGGCTCTGAACTTGTTTAGCCTACTAAAACTTCCAACGTACACAGCCTCTCCTGCTCAATCTGGCCAAAATTCAACACCGAAATTGCGAACGTCCAGCGATTGCTCCTACACTAACGGTGCCAGCCCTGAAAGCTCTTGCTGGTCCTCATCTCCCACTGGTAACCTCTCAAACGAACCACAAACACTTGGGCTCTGAACTTGTTTAGCCTACTAAAACTTCCAACGTACACAGCCTCTCCTGCTCCATCTGGCCAGAGCTCAACACCGAAATTGCGAACGTCCGGCGATTGCTCCTACACTAAAGGTGCCAGCCCTGAAAGCTCTTGCTGGTCCTCATCTCCCACTGGTAACCTCTCAAACGAACCACAAACACTTGGGCTCTGAACTTGTTTAGCCTACGAAAACTTCCAACGTACACTCCCTCTCCTGCTCAATCTGGCCAGAGCTCAACACCGAAATTGCGAACGTCCGTCGATTGCTCCTACACTAAAGGTGCCAGCCCTGAAAGCTCTTGCTGGTCCTCATCTCCCACTGGTAACCTCTCAAACGAACCACAAACACTTGGGCTCTGAACTTGATTAGGCTATTAAAACTTCCAACGTACACTCCCTCTCCTGCTCAATCTGGCCAGAGCTCAACACCGAAATTGCGAACGTCCGGTGATTGCTCCTACACTAAAGGTGCCAGCCCTGAAAGCTCTTGCTGGTCCTCATCTCCCACTGGTAACCTCTCAAACGAACCACAAACACTTGGGCTCTGAACTTGTTTAGGCTACGAAAAGTTCCAACGTACACAGCCTCTCCTGCTCAATCTGGCCAAAATTCAACACCGAAATTGCGAACGTCCAGCGATTGCTCCTACACTAAAGGTGCCAGCCCTGAAAGCTCTTGCTGGTCCTCATCTCCCACTGGTAACCTCTCAAACGAACCACAAACACTTGGGCTCTGAACTTGTTTAGCCTACTAAAACTTCCAACGTACACAGCCTCTCCTGCTCAATCTGGCCAGAGCTCAACACCGAAATTGCGAACGTCCAGCGATTGCTCCTACACTAACGGTGCCAGCCCTGAAAGCTCTTGCTGGTCCTCATGTCCCACTGGTAACCTCTCAAACGAACCACAAACACTTGGGCTCTGAACTTTTTTAGCCTACTAAAACTTCCAACGTACACAGCCTCTCCTGCTCAATCTGGCCAGAGCTCAACACCGAAATTGCGAACGTCCGGCGATTGCTCCTACACTAAAGGTGCCAGCCCTGAAAGCTCTTGCTGGTCCTCATCTCCCACTGGTAACCTCTCAAACGAACCACAAACACTTGGGCTCTGAACTTGTTTAGCCTACTAAAACTTCCAACGTACACAGCCTCTCCTGCTCAATCTGGCCAGAGCTCAACACCGAAATTGCGAACGTCCGGCGATTGCTCCTACACTAAAGGTGCCAGCCCTGAAAGCTCTTGCTGGTCCTCATCTCCCACTGGTAACCTCTCAAACGAACCACAAACACTTGGGCTCTGAACTTGATTAGGCTATTAAAACTTCCAACGTACACAGCCTCTCCTGCTCAATCTGGCCAGAGCTCAACACCGAAATTTCGAACGTCCGGCGATTGCTCCTACACTAAAGGTGCCAGCCCTGAAAGCTCTTGCTGGTCCTCATCTCCCACTGGTAACCTCTCAAACGAACCACAAACACTTGGGCTCTGAACTTGTTTAGCCTACTAAAACTTCCAACGTACACAGCCTCTCCTGCTCAATCTGGCCAAAATTCAACACCGAAATTGCGAACGTCCAGCGATTGCTCCTACACTAAAGGTGCCAGCCCTGAAAGCTCTTGCTGGTCCTCATCTCCCACTGGTAACCTCTCAAACGAACCACAAACACTTGGGCTCTGAACTTGTTTAGCCTACTAAAACTTCCAACGTACACTCCCTCTCCTGCTCAATCTGGCCAGAGCTCAACACCGAAATTGCAAACGTCCAGAGATTGCTCATACACTAAAGGTGCCAGCCCTGAAAGCTGTTGCTGGTCTTCATCTCCCACTGGTAACCTCTCAAACGAACCACAAACACTTGGGCTCTGAACTTGTTTAGCCTACTAAAACTTCCAACGTACACAGCCTCTCCTGCTCTATCTGGCCAGAGCTCAACACCGAAATTGCGAACGTCCGGCGATTGCTCCTACACTAAAGGTGCCAGCCCTGAAAGCTCTTGCTGGTCCTCATCTCCCACTGGTAACCTCTCAAACGAACCACAAGCACTTGGGCTCTGAACTTGTTTAGCCTACGAAAACTTCAACGTACACAGCCTCTCCTGCTCAATCTGGCCAAAATTCAACACCGAAATTGTGAACGTCCAGCGATTGCTCCTACACTAAAGGTGCCAGCCCTGAAAGCTCTTGCTGGTCCTCATCTCCCACTGGTAACCTCTCAAACGAACCACAAACACTTGGGCTCTGAACTTGTTTAGCCTACGAAAACTTCCAACGTACACAGCCTCTCCTGCTCAATCTGGCCAGAGCTCAACACCGAAATTGCGAACGTCCGGCGATTGCTCCTACACTAAAGGTGCAGCCCTGAAAGCTCTTGCTGGTCCTCATCTCCCTCTGGTAACCTCTCAACGAACCACAAACACTTGGGCTCTGAACTTGTTTAGCCTACGAAAACTTCCAACGTACACAGCCTCTCCTGCTCAATCTGGCCAGAGCTCAACACCGAAATTGCGAACGTCCAGCGATTGCTCCTACACTAAAGGTGCCAGCCCTGAAAGCTGTTGCTGGTCCTCATCTCCCACTGGTAACCTCTCAAACGAACCACAAACACTTGGGCTCTGAACTTGTTTAGCCTACGAAAACTTCCAACGTACACAGCCTCTCCTGCTCAATCTGGCCAAAATTCAACACCGAAATTGCGAACGTCCGGCGATTGCTCCTACGCTAAAGGTGCCAGCCCTGAAAGCTCTTGCTGGTCCTCATCTCCCACTGGTAACCTCTCAAACGAACCACAAACACTTGGGCTCTGAACTTGTTTAGCCTACTAAAACTTCCAACGTACACAGCCTCTCCTGCTCAATCTGGCCAAAATTCAACACCGAAATTGCGAACGTCCAGCGATTGCTCCTACACTAAAGGTGCCAGCCCTGAAAGCTCTTGCTGGTCCTCATCTCCCACTGTAACCTCTCAAACGAACCACAAACACTTGGGCTCTGAACTTGTTTAGCCTACTAAAACTTCCAACGTACACAGCCTCTCCTGTTCAATGTAGCCTCAGCTCTCTGTTCGGTGAGGTGCTCCCCATCCTCTCTTCAGAATACGTTAGCCAAAGAGATACATAGCCCTGCACAGACTCAACCCGTCCGTGCTGAGAACACGCACGCTGCAGTGCTGGGTGCAGATGGGACAGACTGCCTCTCTTTCTCCAAAGCAAGGCCGGTAGCTGCGAAGGTTCTTCGCCACGGTCGCAGTTGCTGAGGTGAACATCTGGATTTACGGCATCACCTAACAGGGTGATTTCTGCTGGGAGGTTCACTGGTAGGGAGATGTCACTCTTGCAGTTCTCACTTTCTATGGCCGTGTTATCCCATGTTGTCTTTACTTTCTGACCTTGCTGTGCCTACACCTGTCACTGGGTCTGCTCTTGTCAGGCAGAGTCACTTTTAACTAGCACTTGCAACAGTGAGAAGGCCTTTCAGAAAAGAATGCCCATGAATTGAGAGGCCAGTTAAAACATCTTACAGCAGAGATCTCAGTCCGTACCTATCTCGGCACTCCAGAATACCCTGCCTCGAAATGCTTCATGGCTAATAGCAGCTATCTCATACAGAAGTTTGGCAAAAAAACCCTCCCAACAACTCACTCTTTTCTCTTCCTCCACACACAGATCGCACAACACAATGCCATCCCAACAGCATGGAGCCCAAGACCGCCACGGCGCCTTCGATGCAGTACTTCCGGAAATCGTTTGGATCCATAGCTTTTGAGTTTCTCTTGCCATCCACACCTGGAGGAACAGTTCTGCACATTAGTGTGTCCTGCGCACTCTTGTAATCTCCCAGGAGGTCTGACATTGCCAGGAAATGTTCTTTTTGGCTTTGTTAGCATCTCTGAAGCACTGAACATCCTGGGGCTGCAACATTTCCGTGGTTTTAGACAGAAACAAAGGCAACTCCCAAAGCCACTGTGAATCAATGCACTCTGGAGCCTCTCTGCTGCCTCGCAGCTTAGCTTACACTCTGGGATGGCCCTAGTCCAGTTTTCCCAGCATCATGGCTCGGCTCTCCCTTTTTGGCCACCCTTCACATTTGCGCACAATTGGGTTTGCGCTCACCCACCTTCCCGTTCCAAGGCTTGCTAGTGCTGCTGCATGGAGGCTCTCCCTGACCCTTTGGGACAAGTTGTCCCACTGAACAGAACTCGTGAGGCCAGATGGAGAGCACGTGGGGGAGCGCAGCTGTTTGACCAGTCGTCCCTTTGAGCAACACAGACAAAAACCATGCGTGCGACAGGGACTGCCACCCCCAGCTCTCCCTCCCCAGCCCAGCACCCACACCCCGAGGGGACGGAGTCAGGTCCTCTCAGGAGCCACCTGAACCTCGCACTCCCCCTTTGCCTTGTCTCCAGCATGGGCACCGCTTGCAGGCCTCCACTTTTCAGGACTTGTCTCCCACTTACGGCCCCCTGAAAGACTGCTCAGTACCTGGGTTCTTTCGAAAAGATTCATATAT
>NW_026776692.1:0-83762 GCF_030936135.1 Gavia stellata | reverse complement strand
TACTTGTTTAGACACTCAAAGGTCCAGACGTATCATCGCTTTCTTTCGCTAATTCACGTCAGAGCTCAACACCGAAATTGCGAACGTCCAGCGATTGCTCCTACACTAAAGGTGCCAGCCCTGAAAGCTCTTGCTGATCCTCATCTCCCACTGGTAACGTCTAAAACGAACCACAAACACTTGGGCTCTGAACTTGTTTAGACACTCAAAGGTCCAGACGTATCATCGCTTCCTTTCGCTAATTCACGTCAGAGCTCAACACCGAGATTGCGAACGTCCAGCGATTGCTCCTACACTAAAGGTGCCAGCCCTGAATTCTGTTGCTGGTCCTCATCTCCCACTGGGAACCTCTCAAATGAACCACAAACACTTGGCCTCTGAACTTGTTTAGACACTCAAAGGTCCAGACGTATCACAGCTTCCTTTCGCTAATTCACGTCAGAGCTCAACACCGAATCAGCGAACGTCCAGCGATTGCTCCTACACTAAAGGTGCCAGCCCTGAAAGCTCTTGCTGGTCCTCATCTCCCACTGGTAACCTCTCAAACGAACCACAAACACTTGGGCTCTGAACTTGTCTAGACACTCAAAGGTCCAGACGTATCATCGCTTCCTTTCGCTAATTCACGTCAGAGCTCAACACCGAAATTGCGAACGTCCAGCGATTGCTCCTACGCTAAAGGTGCGAGCCCTGAAAGCTCTTGCTGGTCCTCATCTCCCACTGGTAACCTCTAAAACGAACCACAAACACTTGGGCTCTGAACTTGTTTAGCCTACTAAAACTTCCAACGTACACAGCCTCTCCTGCTCAATCTGGAGAAAATTCAACACCGAAATTGCGAACGTCCAGCGATTGCTCCTACACTAAAGGTGCCAGCCCTGAAAGCTCTTGATGGTCCTCATCTCCCACTGGTAACCTCTCAAACGAACCACAAACACTTGGGCTCTGAACTTGTCTAGACACTCAAAGGTCCAGACGTATCATCGCTTCCTTTCGCTAATTCACGTCAGAGCTCAACACCGAGATTGCGCACGTCCAGCGATTGCTCCTACACTAAAGGTGCCAGCCCTGAAAGCTCTTGATGGTCCTCATCTCCCACTGGTAACCTCTAAAACGAACCACAAACACTTGGGCTCTGAACTTGTTTAGGCTTCTAAAACTTCCAACGTACACTGCCTCTCCTGCTCAATCTGGCCAGAGCTCAACACCGAAATTGTGAACGTCCAGCGATTGCTCCTACACTAAAGGTGCCAGCCCTGAAAGCTCTTGCTGATCCTCATCTCCCACTGGTAACCTCTAAAACGAACCACAAACACTTGGGCTCTGAACTTGTCTAGACACTCAAAGGTCCAGACGTATCATCGCTTCCTTTCGGTAATTCACGTCAGAGCTCAACACCGAAATTGCGAACGTCCAGCGATTGCTCCTACGCTAAAGGTGCGAGCCCTGAAAGCTCTTGCTGGTCCTCATCTCCCACTGGTAACCTCTAAAACGAACCACAAACACTTGGGCTCTGAACTTGTTTAGCCTACTAAAACTTCCAACGTACACAGCCTCTCCTGCTCAATCTGGAGAAAATTCAACACCGAAATTGCGAACGTCCAGTGATTGTTCCTACACTAAAGGTGCGAGCCCTGAAAGCTCTTGCTGGTCCACATCTCCCACTGGTAACCTCTCAAACGAACCACAAACACTTGGCCTCTGAACTTGTTTAGACACTCAAAGGTCCAGACGTATCATCGCTTCCTTTTGCTAATTCACGTCAGAGCTCAAGCCCGAAATTGCGAACGTCCAGCGATTGCTCCTACACTAAAGGTGCCAGCCCTGAAAGCTCTTGATGGTCCTCATCTCCCACTGGTAACCTCTAAAAAGAACCACAAACACTTGGGCTCTGAACTTGTCTAGACACTAAAAGGTCCAGACGTATCATCGCTTCCTTTCGCTAATTAACGTCAGAGCTCAACACCGAAATTGCGAACGTCCAGCGATTGCTCCTACACTAAAGGTGCCAGCCCTGAAAGCTCTTGCTGGTCCTCATCTCCCACTGGTAACCTCTAAAACGAACCACAAACACTTGGCCTCTGAACTTGTTTAGCCTACTAAAACTTCCAACGTACACAGCCTCTCCTGCTCAATCTGGAGAAAATTCAACACCGAAATTGCGAACGTCCAGTGATTGTTCCTACACTAAAGGTGCCAGCCCTGAAAGCTCTTGCTGGTCCACATCCCCCACTGGTAACCTCTCAAACGAACCACAAACACTTGGCCTCTGAACTTGTTTAGACACTCAAAGGTCCAGACGTATCATCCCTTCCTTTCGCTAATTCACGTCAGAGCTCAACACCGAAATTGCGAACGTCCAGCGATTGCTCCTACACTAAAGGTGCCACCCCTGAAAGCTCTTGATGGTCCTCATCTCCCACTGGTAACCACTAAAAAGAACCACAAACACTTGGGCTCTGAACTTGTCTAGACACTCAAAGGTCCAGACGTATCATCGCTTCCTTTCGCTAATTCACGTCAGAGCTCAACACCGAAATTGAGAACGTCCAGCGATTGCTCCTACACTAAAGGTGCCAGCCCTGAAAGCTCTTGCTGGTCCTCATCTCCCACTGGTAACCTCTAAAACGAACCACAAACACTTGGCCTCTGAACTTGTTTAGACACTCAAAGGTCCAGACGTATCATCGCTTTCTTTCGCTAATTCACGTCAGAGCTCAACACCGAAATTGCGAACTTCCAGCGATTGCTCCTACACTAAAGGTGCCAGCCCTGAAAGCTCTTCCTGTTCCTCATCTCCCACTGGTGACCTCTCAAACGAACCACAAACACTTGGGCTCTGAACTTGTTTAGCCTACTAAAACTTCCAACGTACACAGCCTCTCCTGCTCAATCTGGCCAGAGCTCAACACCGAAATTGCGAACGTCCAGCGGTTGCTCCTACACTAAAGGTGCCAGCCCTAAATGCTGTTGCTGGTCCTCATCTCCCACTGGGAACCTCTAAAACGAACCACAAACACTTGGCCTCTGAACTTGTTTAGACACTCAAAGGTCCAGACGTATCATCGCTTCCTTTCGCTAATTCACGTCAGAGCTCAACACCGAAATTGCGAACGTCCAGCGATTGCTCCTACACTAAAGGTGCCAGCCCTGAATTCTGTTGCTGGTCCTCATCTCCCACTGGGAACCTCTAAAACGAACGACAAACACTTGGGCTCTGAACTTGTTTAGGCTACTAAAACTTCCAACGTACACTGCCTCCCCTGCTCAATCTGGCCAGAGCTCAACACCGAAATTGTGAACGTCCAGCGATTGCTCCTACACTAAAGGTGCCAGCCCTGAAAGCTCTTGCTGGTCCTCATCTCCCACTGGTAACCTCTAAAACGAACCACAAACACTTGGGCTCTGAACTTGTTTAGACACTCAAAGGTCCAGACGTATCATCGCTTCCTTTCGCTAATTCACGTCAGAGCTCAACACCGAAATTGGGAACGTCCAGCGATTGCTCCTACACTAAAGGTGCCAGCCCTGAAAGCTCTTGATGGTCCTCATCTCCCACTGGTAACCTCTCAAACGAACCACAAACACTTGGGCTCTGAACTTGTTTAGACACTCAAAGGTCCAGTCGTATCATCGCTTCCTTTCGCTAATTCACGTCAGAGCTCAACACCGAAATTGCGAACGTCCAGCGATTGGTCCTACACTAAAGGTGCCAGCCCTGAAAGCTCTTGCTGGTCCTCATCTCCCACTGGGAACCTCTCAAACGAACGACAAACACTTGGGCTCTGAACTTGTTTAGCCTACTAAAACTTCCAACGTACACAGCCTCTCCTGCTCAATCTGGAGAAAATTCAACACCGAAATTGCGAACGTCCAGTGATTGTTCCTACACTAAAGGTGCCAGCCCTGAAAGCTCTTGCTGGTCCACATCTCCCACTGGTAACCTCTCAAACGAACCACAAACACTTGGCCTCTGAACTTGTTTAGACACTCAAAGGTCCAGACGTATCATCCCTTCCTTTCGCTAATTCACGTCAGAGCTCAACACCGAAATTGCGAACGTCCAGCGATGTCTCCTACACTAAAGGTGCCAGCCCTGAAAGCTCTTGATGGTCCTCATCTCCCACTGGTAACCTCTAAAAAGAACCACAAACACTTGGGCTCTGAACTTGTCTAGACACTCAAAGGTCCAGACGTATCATCGCTTCCTTTCGCTAATTCACGTCAGAGCTCAACACCGAAATTGCGAACGTCCAGCGATTGCTCCTACACTAAAGGTGCCAGCCCTGAAAGCTCTTGATGGTCCTCATCTCCCACTGGTAACCTCTAAAACGAACCACAAACACTTGGCCTCTGAACTTGTTTAGACACTCAAAGGTCCAGACGTATCATCGCTTTCTTTCGCTAATTCACGTCAGAGCTCAACACCGAAATTGCGAACTTCCAGCGATTGCTCCTACACTAAAGGTGCCAGCCCTGAAAGCTGTTCCTGTTCCTCATCTCCCACTGGTAACCTCTCAAACGAAGCACAAACACTTGGGCTCTGAACTTGTTTAGCCTACTAAAACTTCCAACGTACACAGCCTCTCCTGCTCAATCTGGCCAGAGCTCAACACCGAAATTGCGAACGTCCAGCGGTTGCTCTTACACTAAAGGTGCCAGCCCTGAATGCTGTGGCTGGTCCTCATCTCCCACTGGTAACCTCTCAAACGAACCACAAACACTTGGGCTCTGAACTTGTTTAGACACTCAAAGGTCCAGACGTATCATCGCTTCCTTTCGCTAATTCACGTCAGAGCTCAACACCGAAATTGCGAACGTCCAGCGATTGCTCCTACACTAAAGGTGCCAGCCCTGAATTCTGTTGCTGGTCCTCATCTCCCAGTGGTAACCTCTCAAACGAACCACAAACACTTGGGCTCTGAACTTGTTTAGGCTACTAAAACTTCCAACGTACACTGCCTCCCCTGCTCAATCTGGCCAGAGCTCAACACCGAAATTGCGAACGTCCAGCGATTGCTCCTACACTAAAGGTGCCAGCCCTGAAAGCTCTTGCGGGTCATCATCTCCCACTGGTAACCTCTAAAACGAACCACAAACACTTGGGCTCTGAACTTGTTTAGACACTCAAAGGTCCAGTCGTATCATCGCTTCCTTTCGCTAATTCACGTCAGAGCTCAACACCGAAATTGCGAACGTCCTGCGATTGGTCCTACACTAAAGGTGCCAGCCCTGAAAGCTCTTGCTGGTCCTCATCTCCCACTAGTAACCTCTCAAACGAACCACAAACACTTGGGCTCTGAACTTGTTTAGCCTACTAAAACTTCCAACGTACACAGCCTCTCCTGCTGAATCTGGCCAGAGCTCAACACCGAAATTGCGAACGTCCAGCGATTGCTCCTACACTAAAGGTGCCAGCCCTGAAAGCTGTTGCTGGTCCTCATCTCCCACTGGTAACCTCTCAAACGAACCACAAACACTTGGGCTCTGAACATGTTTATACATTCAAAGGTCCAGACGTGTCATCGCTTCCTTTCGCTAATTGACATCAGAGCTCAACACCGAAATTACGAAAGTCCAGCGATTGCTCCTACACTAAAGATGCCAGCCCTGAAAGCTGTTGATGGTCCTCATCTCCCACTGGTAACCTCTCAAACGAACCACAAACACTTGGGCTCTGAACTTGTTTAGCCTACTAAAACTTCCAATATACACAGCCTCTCCTGCTCAATCTGGCCAGAGCTCAACACCGAAATTGCGAACGTCCAGCGATTCCTCCTACACTAAAGGTGTCAGCCCTGAAAGCTCTTGCTGGTCCTCATCTCCCACTGGTAACCTCTAAAAGGAACCACAAACACTTGGGCTCTGAACTTGTTTAGCCTACTAAAACTTCCAACGTACACAGCCTCTCCTGCTCAATCTGGCCAGAGCTAAACATCGAAATTGCGAACGTCCAGCGATTGCTCCTACACTAAAGGTGCCAGCCCTGAAAGCTCTTGCTGGTCCTCATCTCCCACTGGTAACCTCTAAAACGAACCACAAACATTTGGGCTCTGAACTTGTTTAGGCTACTAAAACTTCCAACGTACACAGCCTCTCCTGCTCAATCTGGCCAGAGCTCAACACCGAAATTGCGAACGTCCAGCGATTGCTCCTACACTAAAGGTGCCAGCCCTGAAAGCTCTTGCTGGTCCTCATCTCCCACTGGTAACCTCTAAAACGAACCACAAACACTTGGGCTCTGAACTTGTTTAGCCTACTAAAACTTCCAACGTACACAGCCTCTCCTGCTCAATCTGGACAGAGCTCAACACCGAAATTGCGAACGTCCAGCGATTGGTCCTACACTAAAGGTGCCAGCCCTGAAAGCTCTTGCTGGTCCTCATCTCCCACTGGTAACCTCTCAAACGAACCACAAACACTTGGGCTCTGAACTTGTTTAGACACTCAAAGGTCCAGACGTATCATCGCTTCCTTTCGCTAATTCACGTCAGAGCTCAGCACCGAAATTGCGAACGTCCAGCGATTGCTCCTATACTAAGGATGCCAGCCCTGGTAGCTGTTGCTGGTCCTCATCTCCCACTGGTAACGTCTAAAACGAACCACAAACACTTGGGCTCTGAACTTGTTTAGACACTCAAAGGTCCAGACGTATCATCGCTTCCTTTCGCTAATTCACGTCAGAGCTCAACACCGAGATTGCGAACGTCCAGCGATTGCTCCTACACTAAAGGTGCCAGCCCTGAATGCTGTTGCTGGTCCTTATCTCCTACTGGTTACCTCTAAAACGAACCACAAACACTTGGGCTCTGAAATTGTTTAGGCTTCTAAAACTTCCAACGTACACAGCCTCTCCTGCTCAATCTGGCCAGAGCTCAACACCGAAATTTTGAACGTCCAGCGATTGCTCCTACACTAAAGGTGCCAGCCCTGAAAGCTCTTGCTGGTCCTCATCTCCCACTGGTAACCTCTCAAACAAACCACAAACACTTGGGCTCTGAACTTGTTTAGCCTACTAAAACTTCCAACGTACACAGCCTCTCCTGCTCAACTGGCCAGAGCTCAACACCGAAATTGCGAACGTCCAGCGATTGCTCCTACACTAAAGGTGCCAGCCCTGAAAGCTCTTGCTGGTCCTCATCTCCCACTGGTAACCTGTAAAACGAACACAAACACTTGGGCTCTGAACTTGTTTAGACACTCAAAGGTCCAGACGTATCATCGCTTCCTTTCGGTAATTCACGTCAGATCTCAACACCGAAATTGCGAACGTCCAGCGATTGCTCCTACACTAAAGGTGCCAGCCCTGAAAGCACTTGCAGGTCCTCATCTCCCACTGGTAACCTCTCAAACGAACCACAAACACTTGGGCTCTGAACTTGTTTAGGCTACCTAAACTTCCACCGTACACAGCCTCTCCTGCTCAATCTGGCCAGAGCTCAACACCGAAATTGCGAATGTCCAGCGATTGATCTTACACTAAAGGTGCCAGCCCTGAAAGCTCTTGATGGTCCTCATCTCCCACTGGTAACCTCTCAAACGAACCACAAACACTTGGGCTCTGAACTTGTTTAGACACTCAAAGGTCCAGACGTATCATCGCTTCCTTTTGCCTATTCACGTCAGAGCTCAACACCGAAATTGTGAACGTCCAGCTACTGTTCCTACACTAAAGGTGCCAGCCCTGAATGCTGTTGCTGGTCCTCATCTCCCACTGGTAACCTCTCAAATGAACCACAAACACTTGGGCTCTGAACTTGTTTAGACACTCAAAGGTCCAGACGTATCATCCCTTCCTTTCTCTAATTCACGTCAGAGCTCAGCACCGAAATTGCGAACGTCCAGCGATTGCTCCTATACTAAGGATGCCAGCCCTGGTAGCTGTTGCTGGTCCTCATCTCCCACTGGTAACGTCTAAAACGAACCACAAACACTTGGGCTCTGAACTTGTTTAGACACTCAAAGGTCCAGACGTATCATCGCTTCCTTTCGCTAATTCACGTCAGAGCTCAACACCGAGATTGCGAACGTCCAGCGATTGCTCCTACACTAAAGGTGCCAGCCCTGAATGCTGTTGCTGGTCCTTATCTCCTACTGGTTACCTCTAAAACGAACCACAAACACTTGGGCTCTGAAATTGTTTAGGCTTCTAAAACTTCCAACGTACACAGCCTCTCCTGCTCAATCTGGCCAGAGCTCAACACCGAAATTTTGAACGTCCAGCGATTGCTCCTACACTAAAGGTGCCAGCCCTGAAAGCTCTTGCTGGTCCTCATCTCCCACTGGTAACCTCTCAAACAAACCACAAACACTTGGGCTCTGAACTTATTTAGCCTACTAAAACTTCCAACGTACACAGCCTCTCCTGCTCAACTGGCCAGAGCTCAACACCGAAATTGCGAACGTCCAGCGATTGCTCCTACACTAAAGGTGCCAGCCCTGAAAGCTCTTGCTGGTCCTCATCTCCCACTGGTAACCTCTAAAACGAACACAAACACTTGGGCTCTGAACTTGTTTAGACACTCAAAGGTCCAGACGTATCATCGCTTCCTTTCGGTAATTCACGTCAGATCTCAACACCGAAATTGCGAACGTCCAGCGATTGCTCCTACACTAAAGGTGCCAGCCCTGAAAGCACTTGCAGGTCCTCATCTCCCACTGGTAACCTCTCAAACGAACCACAAACACTTGGGCTCTGAACTTGTTTAGGCTACCTAAACTTCCACCGTACACAGCCTCTCCTGCTCAATCTGGCCAGAGCTCAACACCGAAATTGCGAATGTCCAGCGATTGATCTTACACTAAAGGTGCCAGCCCTGAAAGCTCTTGATGGTCCTCATCTCCCACTGGTAACCTCTCAAACGAACCACAAACACTTGGGCTCTGAACTTGTTTAGACACTCAAAGGTCCAGACGTATCATCGCTTCCTTTTGCCTATTCACGTCAGAGCTCAACACCGAAATTGTGAACGTCCAGATACTGTTCCTACACTAAAGGTGCCAGCCCTGAATGCTGTTGCTGGTCCTCATCTCCCACTGGGAACCTCTCAAATGAACCACAAACACTTGGGCTCTGAACTTGTTTAGACACTCAAAGGTCCAGACGTATCATCCCTTCCTTTCTCTAATTCACGTCAGAGCTCAACACCGAAATTGCGAACGTCCAGCGATTGCTCCTACACTAAAGGTGCCAGCCCTGAAAGCTCTTGCTGGTCCTCATCTCCCACTGGTAACCTCTAAAAAGAACCACAAACACTTGGGCTCTGAACTTGTCTAGACACTCAAAGGTCCAGACGTATCATCGCTTCCTTTCGCTAATTCACGTCAGAGCTCAACACCGAAATTGCCAACTTCCAGCGATTGCTCCTACACTAAAGGTGCCAGCCCTGAAAGCTGTTGCTGGTCCTCATCTCCCACTGGTAACCTCTAAAAAGAACCACAAACACTTGGCCTCTGAACTTGTTTAGACACTCAAAGGTCCAGACGTATCATCGCTTCCTTTTGCTAATTCACGTCAGAGCTCAAGCCCGAAATTGCGAACGTCCAGCGATTGCTCCTACACTAAAGGTGCCAGCCCTGAAAGCTCTTGCTGGTCCTCATCTCCCACTGGTAACCTCTAAAACGAAGCACAAACACTTGGGCTCTGAACTTGTTTAGCCTACTAAAACTTCCAACGTAAACAGCCTCTCCTGCTCAATCTGGCCAGAGCTCAACACCGAAATTGCGAACGTCCAGCGGTTGCTCCTACACTAAAGGTGCCAGCCCTGAATGCTGTTGCTGGTCCTCATCTCCCACTGGTAACCTCTAAAACGAACCACAAACACTTGGGCTCTGAACTTGTTTAGACACTCAAAGGTCCAGACGTATCATCGCTTCCTTTCGCTAATTCACGTCAGAGCTCAACACCGAAATTGCGAACGTCCAGCGATTGCTCCTACACTAAAGGTGCCAGCCCTGAATTCTGTTGCTGGTCCTCATCTCCCACTGGTAACCTCTAAAACGAACGACAAACACTTGGGCTCTGAACTTGTTTAGGCTACTAAAACTTCCAACGTACACTGCCTCCCCTGCTCAATCTGGCCAGAGCTCAACACCGAAATTGCGAACGTCCAGCGATTGCTCCTACACTAAAGGTGCCAGCCCTGAAAGCTCTTGCTGGTCATCATCTCCCACTGGTAACCTCTAAAACGAACCACAAACACTTGGGCTCTGAACTTGTTTAGACACTCAAAGGTCCAGTCGTATCATCGCTTCCTTTCGCTAATTCACGTCAGAGCTCAACACCGAAATTGCGAACGTCCAGCGATTGGTCCTACACTAAAGGTGCCAGCCCTGAAAGCTCTTGCTGGTCCTCATCTCCCACTAGTAACGTCTCAAACGAACCACAAACACTTGGGCTCTGAACTTGTTTAGCCTACTAAAACTTCCAACGTACACAGCCTCTCCTGCTCAACTGGCCAGAGCTCAACACCGAAATTGCGAACGTCCAGCGATTGCTCCTACACTAAAGGTGCCAGCCCTGAAAGCTCTTGCTGGTCCTCATCTCCCACTGGTAACCTCTCAAACGAACCACAAACACTTGGGCTCTGAACTTGTTTATACATTCAAAGGTCCAGACGTGTCATCGCTTCCTTTCGCTAATTGACATCAGAGCTCAACACCGAAATTACGAAAGTCCAGCGATTGCTCCTACACTAAAGATGCCAGCCCTGAAAGCTGTTGATGGTCCTCATCTCCCACTGGTAACCTCTCAAACGAACCACAAACACTTGGGCTCTGAACTTGTTTAGCCTACTAAAACTTCCAACATACACAGCCTCTCCTGCTCAATCTGGCCAGAGCTAAACATCGAAATTGCGAACGTCCAGCGATTGCTCCTACACTAAAGGTGCCAGCCCTGAAAGCTCTTGCTGGTCCTCATCTCCCCCTGGTAACCTCTAAAACGAACCACAAACACTTGGGCTCTGAACTTGTTTAGGCTACTAAAACTTCCAACGTACACAGCCTCTCCTGCTCAATCTGGCCAGAGCTCAACACCGAAATTGCGAACGTCCAGCGATTGCTCCTACACTAAAGGTGCCAGCCCTGAAAGCTCTTGCTGGTCCTCATCTCCCACTGGTAACCTCTAAAACGAACCACAAACACTTGGCCTCTGAACTTGTTTAGACACTCAAAGGTCCAGACGTATCATCGCTTTCTTTCGCTAATTCACGTCAGAGCTCAACACCGAAATTGCGAACGTCCAGCGATTGCTCCTACACTAAAGGTGCCAGCCCTGAATTCTGTTGCTGGTCCTCATCTCCCACTGGTAACCTCTAAAACGAACCACAAACACTTGGGCTCTGAACTTGTTTAGACACTCAAAGGTCCAGACGTATCATCGCTTCCTTTCGCTAATTCACGTCAGAGCTCAACACCGAAATTGCGAACGTCCAGCGATTGCTCCTACACTAAAGGTGCCAGCCCTGAATTCTGTTGCTGGTCCTCATCTCCCACTGGTAACCTCTAAAACGAACGACAAACACTTGGGCTCTGAACTTGTTTAGGCTACTAAAACTTCCAACGTACACTGCCTCCCCTGCTCAATCTGGCCAGAGCTCAACACCGAAATTGCGAACGTCCAGCGATTGCTCCTACACTAAAGGTGCCAGCCCTGAAAGCTCTTGCTGGTCATCATCTCCCACTGGTAACCTCTAAAAGGAACCACAAACACTTGGGCTCTGAACTTGTTTAGACACTCAAAGGTCCAGTCGTATCATCGCTTCCTTTCGCTAATTCACGTCAGAGCTCAACACCGAAATTGCGAACGTCCAGCGATTGGTCCTACACTAAAGGTGCCAGCCCTGAAAGCTCTTGCTGGTCCTCATCTCCCACTAGTAACGTCTCAAACGAACCACAAACACTTGGGCTCTGAACTTGTTTAGCCTACTAAAACTTCCAACATACACAGCCTCTCCTGCTCAATCTGGCCAGAGCTAAACATCGAAATTGCGAACGTCCAGCGATTGCTCCTACACTAAAGGTGCCAGCCCTGAAAGCTCTTGCTGGTCCTCATCTCCCCCTGGTAACCTCTAAAACGAACCACAAACACTTGGGCTCTGAACTTGTTTAGGCTACTAAAACTTCCAACGTACACAGCCTCTCCTGCTCAATCTGGCCAGAGCTCAACACCGAAATTGCGAACGTCCAGCGATTGCTCCTACACTAAAGGTGCCAGCCCTGAAAGCTCTTGCTGGTCCTCATCTCCCACTGGTAACCTCTAAAACGAACCACAAACACTTGGCCTCTGAACTTGTTTAGACACTCAAAGGTCCAGACGTATCATCGCTTTCTTTCGCTAATTCACGTCAGAGCTCAACACCGAAATTGCGAACGTCCAGCGATTGCTCCTACACTAAAGGTGCCAGCCCTGAATTCTGTTGCTGGTCCTCATCTCCCACTGGTAACCTCTAAAACGAACCACAAACACTTGGGCTCTGAACTTGTTTAGACACTCAAAGGTCCAGACGTATCATCGCTTCCTTTCGCTAATTCACGTCAGAGCTCAACACCGAAATTGCGAACGTCCAGCGATTGCTCCTACACTAAAGGTGCCAGCCCTGAAAGCTCTTGCTGGTCCTCATCTCCCACTGGTAACCTCTAAAACGAACGACAAACACTTGGGCTCTGAACTTGTTTAGGCTACTAAAACTTCCAACGTACACTGCCTCCCCTGCTCAATCTGGCCAGAGCTCAACACCGAAATTGCGAACGTCCAGCGATTGCTCCTACACTAAAGGTGCCAGCCCTGAAAGCTCTTGCTGGTCATCATCTCCCACTGGTAACCTCTAAAAGGAACCACAAACACTTGGGCTCTGAACTTGTTTAGACACTCAAAGGTCCAGTCGTATCATCGCTTCCTTTCGCTAATTCACGTCAGAGCTCAACACCGAAATTGCGAACGTCCAGCGATTGGTCCTACACTAAAGGTGCCAGCCCTGAAAGCTCTTGCTGGTCCTCATCTCCCACTAGTAACGTCTCAAACGAACCACAAACACTTGGGCTCTGAACTTGTTTAGCCTACTAAAACTTCCAACGTACACAGCCTCTCCTGCTCAACTGGCCAGAGCTCAACACCGAAATTGCGAACGTCCAGCGATTGCTCCTACACTAAAGGTGCCAGCCCTGAAAGCTCTTGCTGGTCCTCATCTCCCACTGGTAACCTCTCAAACGAACCACAAACACTTGGGCTCTGAACTTGTTTATACATTCAAAGGTCCAGACGTGTCATCGCTTCCTTTCGCTAATTGACATCAGAGCTCAACACCGAAATTACGAAAGTCCAGCGATTGCTCCTACACTAAAGATGCCAGCCCTGAAAGCTGTTGATGGTCCTCATCTCCCACTGGTAACCTCTCAAACGAACCACAAACACTTGGGCTCTGAACTTGTTTAGCCTACTAAAACTTCCAACATACACAGCCTCTCCTGCTCAATCTGGCCAGAGCTAAACATCGAAATTGCGAACGTCCAGCGATTGCTCCTACACTAAAGGTGCCAGCCCTGAAAGCTCTTGCTGGTCCTCATCTCCCCCTGGTAACCTCTAAAACGAACCACAAACACTTGGGCTCTGAACTTGTTTAGGCTACTAAAACTTCCAACGTACACAGCCTCTCCTGCTCAATCTGGCCAGAGCTCAACACCGAAATTGCGAACGTCCAGCGATTGCTCCTACACTAAAGGTGCCAGCCCTGAAAGCTCTTGCTGGTCCTCATCTCCCACTGGTAACCTCTAAAACGAACCACAAACACTTGGCCTCTGAACTTGTTTAGACACTCAAAGGTCCAGACGTATCATCGCTTTCTTTCGCTAATTCACGTCAGAGCTCAACACCGAAATTGCGAACGTCCAGCGATTGCTCCTACACTAAAGGTGCCAGCCCTGAATTCTGTTGCTGGTCCTCATCTCCCACTGGTAACCTCTAAAACGAACCACAAACACTTGGGCTCTGAACTTGTTTAGGCTACTAAAACTTCCAACGTACACAGCCTCTCCTGCTCAATCTGGACAGAGCTCAACACCGAAATTGCGAACGCCCAGCGATTGCTCCTACACTAAAGGTGCCAGCCCTGAGTGCTGTTGCTGGTCCTCATCTCCCACTGGGAACCTCTAAAACGAACCACAAACACTTGGGCTCTGAACTTGTTTAGACACTCAAAGGTCCAGACGTATCATCGCTTCCTTTCGCTAATTCACGTCAGAGCTCAGCACCGAAATTGTGAACGTCCAGCGATGTCTCCTATACTAAGGATGCCAGCCCTGGTAGCTGTTGCTGGTCCTCATCTCCCACTGGTAACGTCTAAAACGAACCACAAACACTTGGGCTCTGAACTTGTTTAGACACTCAAAGGTCCAGACGTATCATCGCTTCCTTTCGCTAATTCACGTCAGAGCTCAACACCGAGATTGCGAACGTCCAGCGATTGCTCCTACACTAAAGGTGCCAGCCCTGAATGCTGTTGCTGGTCCTTATCTCCTACTGGTTACCTCTAAAACGAACCACAAACACTTGGGATCTGAACTTGTTTAGGCTTCTAAAACTTCCAACGTACACTGCCTCTCCTGCTCAATCTGGCCAGAGCTCAACACCGAAATTGTGAACGTCCAGCGATTGCTCCTACACTAAAGGTGCCAGCCCTGAAAGCTCTTGCTGATCCTCATCTCCCACTGGTAACCTCTAAAACGAACCACAAACACTTGGGCTCTGAACTTGTTTAGGCTACTAAAACTTCCAACGTACACAGCCTCTCCTGCTCAACTGGCCAGAGCTCAACACCGAAATTGCGAACGTCCAGCGATTGCTCCTACACTAAAGGTGCCAGCCCTGAAAGCTCTTGCTGGTCCTCATCTCCCAGTGGTAACCTCTCAAACGAACACAAACACTTGGGCTCTGAACTTGTTTAGACACTCAAAGGTCCAGACGTATCATCGCTTCCTTTCGCTTATTCACGTCAGAGCACAACACCGAAATTGCGAACGTCCAGCGATTGCTCCTACACTAAAGGTGCCAGCCCTGAAAGCTCTTGCTGGTCCTCATCTCCCACTGGTAACCTCTAAAACGAACCACAAACACTTGGGCTCTGAACTTGTTTAGGCTACCTAAACTTCCACCGTACACAGCCTCTCCTGCTCAATCTGGCCAGAGCTCAACACCGAAATTGCGAATGTCCAGCGATTGCTCTTACACTAAAGGTGCCAGCCCTGAAAGCTCTTGATGGTCCTCATCTCCCACTGGTAACCTCTCAAACGAACCACAAACACTTGGGCTCTGAACTTGTTTAGACACTCAAAGGTCCAGACTTATCATCGCTTCCTTTCGCCTATTCACGTCAGAGTACAACACCGAAATTGTGAACGTCCAGCTACTGTTCCTACACTAAAGGTGCCAGCCCTGAATGCTGTTGCTGGTCCTCATCTCCCACTGGTAACCTCTCAAATGAACCACAAACACTTGGGCTCTGAACTTGTTTAGACACTCAAAGGTCCAGACGTATCATCCCTTCCTTTCTCTAATTCACGTCAGAGCTCAACACCGAAATTGCGAACGTCCAGCGATTGCTCCTACACTAAAGGTGCCAGCCCTGAAAGCTCTTGCTGGTCCTCATCTCCCACTGGTAACCTCTAAAAAGAACCACAAACACTTGGGCTCTGAACTTGTCTAGACACTCAAAGGTCCAGACGTATCATCGCTTCCTTTCGCTAATTCACGTCAGAGCTCAACACCGAAATTGCGAACTTCCAGCGATTGCTCCTACACTAAAGGTGCCAGCCCTGAAAGCTGTTGCTGGTCCTCATCTCCCACTGGTAACCTCTAAAAAGAACCACAAACACTTGGCCTCTGAACTTGTTTAGACACTCAAAGGTCCAGACGTATCATCGCTTCCTTTCGCTAATTCACGTCAGAGCTCAAGCCCGAAATTGCGAACGTCCAGCGATTGCTCCTACACTAAAGGTGCCAGCCCTGAATGCTGTTGCTGGTCCTCATCTCCCACTGGTAACCTCTCAAACGAACCACAAACACTTGGGCTCTGAACTTGTTTAGCCTACTAAAACTTCCAACGTACACAGCCTCTCCTGCTCAATCTGGCCAGAGCTCAACACCGAAATTGCGAACGTCCAGCGATTGCTCCTACGCTAAAGGTGCGAGCCCTGAAAGCTCTTGCTGGTCCTCATCTCCCACTGGTAACCTCTAAAACGAACCACAAACACTTGGGCTCTGAACTTGTTTAGCCTACTAAAACTTCCAACGTACACAGGCTCTCCTGCTCAATCTGGAGAAAATTCAACACCGAAATTGCGAACGTCCAGTGATTGTTCCTACACTAAAGGTGCCAGCCCTGAAAGCTCTTGCTGGTCCACATCTCCCACTGGTAACCTCTCAAACGAACCACAAACACTTGGGCTCTGAACTTGTTTAGACAATCAAAGGTCCAGACGTATCATCCCTTCCTTTCGCTAATTCACGTCAGAGCTCAACACCGAAATTGCGAACGTCCAGCGATTGCTCCTACACTAAAGGTGCCAGCCCTGAAAGCTCTTGATGGTCCTCATCTCCCACTGGTAACCTCTAAAAAGAACCACAAACACTTGGGCTCTGAACTTGTCTAGACACTCAAAGGTCCAGACGTATCATCGCTTCCTTTCGCTAATTCACGTCAGAGCTCAACACCGAAATTGCGAACGTCCAGCGATTGCTCCTACACTAAAGGTGCCAGCCCTGAAAGCTCTTGCTGGTCCTCATCTCCCACTGGTAACCTCTAAAACGAACCACAAACACTTGGGCTCTGAACTTGTTTAGCCTACTAAAACTTCCAACGTACACAGCCTCTCCTGCTCAATCTGGAGAAAATTCAACACCGAAATTGCGAACGTCCAGTGATTGTTCCTACACTAAAGGTGCCAGCCCTGAAAGCTCTTGCTGGTCCACATCTCCCACTGGTAACCTCTCAAACGAACCACAAACACTTGGCCTCTGAACTTGTTTAGACACTCAAAGGTCCAGACGTATCATCCCTTCCTTTCGCTAATTCACGTCAGAGCTCAACACCGAAATTGCGAACGTCCAGCGATTGCTCCTACACTAAAGGTGCCAGCCCTGAAAGCTCTTGATGGTCCTCATCTCCCACTGGTAACCTCTAAAAAGAACCACAAACACTTGGGCTCTGAACTTGTCTAGACACTCAAAGGTCCAGACGTATCATCGCTTCCTTTCGCTAATTCACGTCAGAGCTCAACACCGAAATTGCGAACGTCCAGCGATTGCTCCTACACTAAAGGTGCCAGCCCTGAAAGCTCTTGCTGGTCCTCATCTCCCACTGGTAACCTCTCAAACGAACCACAAACACTTGGGCTCTGAACTTGTTTAGCCTACTAAAACTTCCAACGTACACAGCCTCTCCTGCTCAATCTGGAGAAAATTCAACACCGAAATTGCGAACGTCCAGTGATTGTTCCTACACTAAAGTTGCCAGCCCTGAAAGCTCTTGCTGGTCCACATCTCCCACTGGTAACCTCTCAAACGAACCACAAACACTTGGCCTCTGAACTTGTTTAGACACTCAAAGGTCCAGACGTATCATCCCTTCCTTTCGCTAATTCACGTCAGAGCTCAACACCGAAATTGCGAACGTCCAGCGATTGCTCCTACACTAAAGGTGCCAGCCCTGAAAGCTGTTCCTGTTCCTCATCTCCCACTGGTAACCTCTCAAACGAAGCACAAACACTTGGGCTCTGAACTTGTTTAGCCTACTAAAACTTCCAACGTACACAGCCTCTCCTGCTCAATCTGGCCAGAGCTCAACACCGAAATTGCGAACGTCCAGCGATTGCTCCTACACTAAAGGTGCCAGCCCTGAATGCTGTTGCTGGTCCTCATCTCCCACTGGTAACCTCTAAAACGAACCACAAACACTTGGGCTCTGAACTTGTTCAGACACTCAAAGGTCCAGACATATCATCGCTTCCTTTCGCTAATTCACGTCAGAGCTCAACACCGAAATTGCGAACGTCCAGCGATTGCTCCTACACTAAAGGTGCCAGCCCTCAATTCTGTTGCTGGTCCTCATCTCCCAGTGGTAACCTCTAAAACGAACGACAAACACTTGGGCTCTGAACTTGTTTAGGCTACTAAAACTTCCAACATACACTGCCTCCCCTGCTCAATCTGGCCAGAGCTCAACACCGAAATTGCGAACGTCCAGCGATTGCTCCTACACTAAAGGTGCCAGCCCTGAAAGCTCTTGCTGGTCATCATCTCCCACTGGTAACCTCTAAAACGAACCACAAACACTTGGGCTCTGAACTTGTTTAGACATTCAAAGGTCCAGACGTATCATCGCTTCCTTTCGCTAATTCACGTCAGAGCTCAACACCGAAATTGCGAACGTCCAGCGATTGCTCCTACACTAAAGGTGCCAGCCCTGAAAGCTCTTGCTGGTCCTCATCTCCCACTGCTAACCTCTAAAACGAACCACAAACACTTGGGCTCTGAACTTGTTTAGACACTCAAAGGTCCAGTCGTATCATCGCTTCCTTTCGCTAATTCACGTCAGAGCTCAACACCGAAATTGCGAACGTCCAGCGATTGCTCCTACACTAAAGGTGCCAGCCCTGAAAGCTCTTGCTGGTCCTCATCTCCCACTGGTAACCTCTAAAACGAACCACAAACACTTGGGCTCTGAACTTGTTTAGCCTACTAAAACTTCCAACGTACACAGCCTCTCCTGCTCAATCTGGCCAGAGCTCAACACCGAAATTGCGAACGTCCAGCGATTGCTCCTACACTAAAGGTGCCAGCCCTGAAAGCGCTTGATGGTCCTCATCTCCCACTGGTAACCTCTCAAACGAACCACAAACACTTGGGCTCTGAACTTGTTTAGACACTCAAAGGTCCAGACGTATCATCGCTTCCTTTCGCCTATTCACGTCAGAGTACAACACCGAAATTGTGAACGTCCAGCTACTGTTCCTACACTAAAGGTGCCAGCCCTGAATGCTGTTGCTGGTCCTCATCTCCCACTGGTAACCTCTCAAATGAACCACAAACACTTGGGCTCTGAACTTGTTTAGACACTCAAAGGTCCAGACGTATCATCCCTTCCTTTCTCTAATTCACGTCAGAGCTCAACACCGAAATTGCGAACGTCCAGCGATTGCTCCTACACTAAAGGTGCCAGCCCTGAAAGCTCTTGCTGGTCCTCATCTCCCACTGGTAATCTCTAAAAAGAACCACAAACACTTGGGCTCTGAACTTGTCTAGACACTCAAAGGTCCAGACGTATCATCGCTTCCTTTCGCTAATTCACGTCAGAGCTCAACACCGAAATTGCGAACTTCCAGCGATTGCTCCTACACTAAAGGTGCCAGCCCTGAAAGCTGTTGCTGGTCCTCATCTCCCACTGGTAACGTCTAAAACGAACCACAAACACTTGGCCTCTGAACTTGTTTAGACACTCAAAGGTCCAGACGTATCATCGCTTCCTTTCGCTAATTCACGTCAGAGCTCAACACCAAATCAGCGAACGTCCAGCGATTGCTCCTACACTAAAGGTGCCAGCCCTGAATGCTGTTGCTGGTCCTCATCTCCCACTGGTAACCTCTCAAACGAACCACAAACACTTGGGCTCTGAACTTGTTTAGGCTTCTAAAACTTCCAACGTACACTGCCTCTCCTGCTCAATCTGGCCAGAGCTCAACACCGAAATTGCGAACGTCCAGCGATTGCTCCTACGCTAAAGGTGCGAGCCCTGAAAGCTCTTGCTGGTCCTCATCTCCCACTGGTAACCTCTAAAACGAACCACAAACACTTGGGCTCTGAACTTGTTTAGGCTACTAAAACTTCCAACGTACACTGCCTCCCCTGCTCAATCTGGCCAGAGCTCAACACCGAAATTGCGAACGTCCAGCGATTGCTCCTACACTAAAGGTGCGAGCCCTGAAAGCTCTTGCTGGTCCTCATCTCCCACTGGTAACCTCTCAAACGAACCACAAACACTTGGGCTCTGAACTTGTTTAGACACTCAAAGGTCCAGACGTATCATCGCTTCCTTTCGCCTATTCACGTCAGAGTACAACACCGAAATTGTGAACGTCCAGCTACTGTTCCTACACTAAAGGTGCCAGCCCTGAATGCTGTTGCTGGTCCTCATCTCCCACTGGTAACCTCTCAAATGAACCACAAACACTTGGGCTCTGAACTTGTTTAGACACTCAAAGGTCCAGACGTATCATCCCTTCCTTTCTCTAATTCACGTCAGAGCTCAACACCGAAATTGCGAACGTCCAGCGATTGCTCCTACACTAAAGGTGCCAGCCCTGAAAGCTCTTGCTGGTCCTCATCTCCCACTGGTAATCTCTAAAAAGAACCACAAACACTTGGGCTCTGAACTTGTCTAGACACTCAAAGGTCCAGACGTATCATCGCTTCCTTTCGCTAATTCACGTCAGAGCTCAACACCGAAATTGCGAACTTCCAGCGATTGCTCCTACACTAAAGGTGCCAGCCCTGAAAGCTGTTGCTGGTCCTCATCTCCCACTGGTAACGTCTAAAACGAACCACAAACACTTGGCCTCTGAACTTGTTTAGACACTCAAAGGTCCAGACGTATCATCGCTTCCTTTCGCTAATTCACGTCAGAGCTCAACACCAAATCAGCGAACGTCCAGCGATTGCTCCTACACTAAAGGTGCCAGCCCTGAATGCTGTTGCTGGTCCTCATCTCCCACTGGTAACCTCTCAAACGAACCACAAACACTTGGGCTCTGAACTTGTTTAGGCTTCTAAAACTTCCAACGTACACTGCCTCTCCTGCTCAATCTGGCCAGAGCTCAACACCGAAATTGCGAACGTCCAGCGATTGCTCCTACGCTAAAGGTGCGAGCCCTGAAAGCTCTTGCTGGTCCTCATCTCCCACTGGTAACCTCTAAAACGAACCACAAACACTTGGGCTCTGAACTTGTTTAGGCTACTAAAACTTCCAACGTACACTGCCTCCCCTGCTCAATCTGGCCAGAGCTTAACACCGAAATTGCGAACGTCCAGCGATTGCTCCTACACTAAAGGTGCCAGCCCTCAATTCTGTTGCTGGTCCTCATCTCCCACTGGTAACCTCTAAAACGAACCACAAACACTTGGGCTCTGAACTTGTTTAGACACTCAAAGGTCCAGACGTATCATCGCTTCCTTTCGGTAATTCACGTCAGATCTCAACACCGAAATTGGGAACGTCCAGCGATTGCTCCTACACTAAAGGTGCCAGCCCTGAAAGCTCTTGATGGTCCTCATCTCCCACTGGTAACCTCTAAAACGAACCACAAACACTTGGGCTCTGAACTTGTTTAGACACTCAAAGGTTCAGTCGTATCATCGCTTCCTTTCGCTAATTCACGTCAGAGCTCAACACCGAAATTGCGAACGTCCAGCGATTGGTCCTACACTAAAGGTGCCAGCCCTGAAAGCTCTTGCTGGTCCTCATCTCCCACTAGTAACCTCTCAAACGAACCACAAACACTTGGCCTCTGAACTTGTTTAGCCTACTAAAACTTCCAACGTACACAGCCTCTCCTGCTCAATCTGGCCAGAGCTCAACACCGAAATTGCGAACGTCCAGCGATTGCTCCTACACTAAAGGTGCCAGCCCTGAAAGCTCTTGATGGTCCTGATCTCCCACTGGTAACCTCTCAAACGAACCACAAACACTTGGGCTCTGAACTTGTTTAGACACTCAAAGGTCCAGACGTATCATCGCTTCCTTTCGCCTATTCACGTCAGAGTACAACACCGAAATTGTGAACGTCCAGCTACTGTTCCTACACTAAAGGTGCCAGCCCTGAATGCTGTTGCTGGTCCTCATCTCCCACTGGTAACCTCTCAAATGAACCACAAACACTTGGGCTCTGAACTTGTTTAGACACTCAAAGGTCCAGACGTATCATCCCTTCCTTTCTCTAATTCACGTCAGAGCTCAACACCGAAATTGCGAACGTCCAGCGATTGCTCCTACACTAAAGGTGCCAGCCCTGAAAGCTCTTGCTGGTCCTCATCTCCCACTGGTAATCTCTAAAAAGAACCACAAACACTTGGGCTCTGAACTTGTCTAGACACTCAAAGGTCCAGACGTATCATCGCTTCCTTTCGCTAATTCACGTCAGAGCTCAACACCGAAATTGCGAACTTCCAGCGATTGCTCCTACACTAAAGGTGCCAGCCCTGAAAGCTGTTGCTGGTCCTCATCTCCCACTGGTAACCTCTCAAACGAACCACAAACACTTGGCCTCTGAACTTGTTTAGACACTCAAAGGTCCAGACGTATCATCGCTTCCTTTCGCTAATTCACGTCAGAGCTCAACACCGAAATTGCGAACGTCCAGCGATTGCTCCTACACTAAAGGTGCCAGCCCTGAATGCTGTTGCTGGTCCTCATCTCCCACTGGTAACCTCTCAAACGAACCACAAACACTTGGGCTCTGAACTTGTTTAGCCTACTAAAACTTCCAACGTACACTGCCTCTCCTGCTCAATCTGGCCAGAGCTCAACACCGAAATTGCGAACGTCCAGCGATTGCTCCTACGCTAAAGGTGCGAGCCCTGAAAGCTCTTGCTGGTCCTCATCTCCCACTGGTAACCTCTAAAACGAACCACAAACACTTGGGCTCTGAACTTGTTTAGGCTACTAAAACTTCCAACGTACACTGCCTCCCCTGCTCAATCTGGCCAGAGCTCAACACCGAAATTGCGAACGTCCAGCGATTGCTCCTACACTAAAGGTGCCAGCCCTGAAAGCTCTTGCTGGTCCTCATCTCCCACTGGTAACCTCTCAAACGAACCACAAACACTTGGCCTCTGAACTTGTTTAGACACTCAAAGGTCCAGACGTATCATCGCTTCCTTTCGGTAATTCACGTCAGATCTCAACACCGAAATTGGGAACGTCCAGCGATTGTTCCTACACTAAAGGTGCCAGCCCTGAAAGCTCTTGATGGTCCTCATCTCCCACTGGTAACCTCTCAAACGAACCACAAACACTTGGCCTCTGAACTTGTTTAGACACTCAAAGGTTCAGTCGTATCATCGCTTCCTTTCGCTAATTCACGTCAGAGCTCAACACCGAAATTGCGAACGTCCAGCGATTGGTCCTACACTAAAGGTGCCAGCCCTGAAAGCTCTTGCTGGTCCTCATCTCCCACTAGTAACCTCTCAAACGAACCACAAACACCTGGCCTCTGAACTTGTTTAGGCTACTAAAACTTCCAACGTACACAGCCTCTCCTGCTCAATCTGGCCAGAGCTCAACACCGAAATTGCGAACGTCCAGCGATTGCTCCTACACTAAAGGTGCCAGCCCTGAAAGCTCTTGCTGGTCCTCATCTCCCACTGGTAACCTCTCAAACGAACCACAAACACTTGGGCTCTGAACTTGTTTAGACACTCAAAGGTCCAGACGTATCATCGCTTCCTTTCGCCTATTCACGTCAGAGTACAACACCGAAATTGTGAACGTCCAGCTACTGTTCCTACACTAAAGGTGCCAGCCCTGAATGCTGTTGCTGGTCCTCATCTCCCACTGGTAACCTCTCAAATGAACCACAAACACTTGGGCTCTGAACTTGTTTAGACACTCAAAGGTCCAGACGTATCATCCCTTCCTTTCTCTAATTCACGTCAGAGCTCAACACCGAAATTGCGAACGTCCAGCGATTGCTCCTACACTAAAGGTGCCAGCCCTGAAAGCTCTTGCTGGTCCTCATCTCCCACTGGTAATCTCTAAAAAGAACCACAAACACTTGGGCTCTGAACTTGTCTAGACACTCAAAGGTCCAGACGTATCATCGCTTCCTTTCGCTAATTCACGTCAGAGCTCAACACCGAAATTGCGAACTTCCAGCGATTGCTCCTACACTAAAGGTGCCAGCCCTGAAAGCTGTTGCTGGTCCTCATCTCCCACTGGTAACCTCTCAAACGAACAACAAACACTTGGCCTCTGAACTTGTTTAGACACTCAAAGGTCCAGACGTATCATCGCTTCCTTTCGCTAATTCACGTCAGAGCTCAACACCGAAATTGCGAACGTCCAGCGATTGCTCCTACACTAAAGGTGCCAGCCCTGAATGCTGTTGCTGGTCCTCATCTCCCACTGGTAACCTCTCAAACGAACCACAAACACTTGGGCTCTGAACTTGTTTAGCCTACTAAAACTTCCAACGTACACTGCCTCTCCTGCTCAATCTGGCCAGAGCTCAACACCGAAATTGCGAACGTCCAGCGATTGCTCCTACGCTAAAGGTGCGAGCCCTGAAAGCTCTTGCTGGTCCTCATCTCCCACTGGTAACCTCTAAAACGAACCACAGACACTTGGGCTCTGAACTTGTTTAGCCTACTAAAACTTCCAACGTACACAGCCTCTCCTGCTCAATCTGGAGAAAATTCAACACCGAAATTGCGAACGTCCAGTGATTGTTCCTACACTAAAGGTGCCAGCCCTGAAAGCTCTTGCTGGTCCACATCTCCCACTGGTAACCTCTCAAACGAACCACAAACACTTGGCCTCTGAACTTGTTTAGACACTCAAAGGTCGAGACGTATCATCCCTTCCTTTCGCTAATTCACGTCAGAGCTCAACAGCGAAATTGCGAACGTCCAGCGATTGCTCCTACACTAAAGGTGCCAGCCCTGAAAGCTCTTGCTGGTCCTCATCTCCCACTGGTAACCTCTAAAACGAACCACAAACACTTGGCCTCTGAACTTGTTTAGACACTCAAAGGTCCAGACGTATCATCGCTTCCTTTCGCTAATTCACGTCAGAGCTCAACACCGAAATTGCGAACGTCCAGCGATTGCTCCTACACTAAAGGTGCCAGCCCTGAATGCTGTTGCTGGTCCTCATCTCCCACTGGTAACCTCTCAAACGAACCACAAACACTTGGGCTCTGAACTTGTTTAGACACTCAAAGGTCCAGACGTATCATCGCTTTCTTTCGCTAATTCATGTCAGAGCTCAACACCGAAATTGCGAACTTCCAGCGATTGCTCCTACACTAAAGGTGCCAGCCCTGAAAGCTGTTCCTGTTCCTCATCTCCCACTGGTAACCTCTCAAACGAAGCACAAACACTTGGGCTCTGAACTTGTTTAGCCTACTAAAACTTCCAACGTACACAGCCTCTCCTGCTCAATCTGGCCAGAGCTCAACACCGAAATTGCGAACGTCCAGCGGTTGCTCCTACACTAAAGGTGCCAGCCCTGAATGCTGTTGCTGGTCCTCATCTCCCACTGGTAACCTCTAAAACGAACCACAAACACTTGGGCTCTGAACTTGTTTAGACACTCAAAGGTCCAGACGTATCATCGCTTCCTTTCGCTAATTCACGTCAGAGCTCAACACCGAAATTGCGAACGTCCAGCGATTGCTCCTACACTAAAGGTGCCAGCCCTCAATTCTGTTGCTGGTCCTCATCTCCCAGTGGTAACCTCTAAAACGAACGACAAACACTTGGGCTCTGAACTTGTTTAGGCTACTAAAACTTCCAACATACACTGCCTCCCCTGCTCAATCTGGCCAGAGCTCAACACCGAAATTGCGAACGTCCAGCGATTGCTCCTACACTAAAGGTGCCAGCCCTGAAAGCTCTTGCTGGTCCTCATCTCCCACTGGTAACCTCTAAAACGAACCACAAACACTTGGGCTCTGAACTTGTTTAGACATTCAAAGGTCCAGACGTATCATCGCTTCCTTTCGCTAATTCACGTCAGAGCTCAACACCGAAATTGCGAACGTCCAGCGATTGCTCCTACACTAAAGGTGCCAGCCCTGAAAGCTCTTGCTGGTCCTCATCTCCCACTGGTAACCTCTAAAACGAACCACAAACACTTGGGCTCTGAACTTGTTTAGACACTCAAAGGTCCAGTCGTATCATCGCTTCCTTTCGCTAATTCACGTCAGAGCTCAACACCGAAATTGCGAACGTCCAGCGATTGCTCCTACACTAAAGGTGCGAGCCCTGAAAGCTCTTGCTGGTCCTCATCTCCCACTGGTAACCTCTAAAACGAACCACAAACACTTGGGCTCTGAACTTGTTTAGCCTACTAAAACTTCCAACGTACACAGCCTCTCCTGCTCAATCTGGCCAGAGCTCAACACCGAAATTGCGAACGTCCAGCGATTGCTCCTACACTAAAGGTGCCAGCCCTGAAAGCGCTTGATGGTCCTCATCTCCCACTGGTAACCTCTCAAACGAACCACAAACACTTGGGCTCTGAACTTGTTTAGACACTCAAAGGTCCAGACGTATCATCGCTTCCTTTCGCCTATTCACGTCAGAGTACAACACCGAAATTGTGAACGTCCAGCTACTGTTCCTACACTAAAGGTGCCAGCCCTGAATGCTGTTGCTGGTCCTCATCTCCCACTGGTAACCTCTCAAATGAACCACAAACACTTGGGCTCTGAACTTGTTTAGACACTCAAAGGTCCAGACGTATCATCCCTTCCTTTCTCTAATTCACGTCAGAGCTCAACACCGAAATTGCGAACGTCCAGCGATTGCTCCTACACTAAAGGTGCCAGCCCTGAAAGCTCTTGCTGGTCCTCATCTCCCACTGGTAATCTCTAAAAAGAACCACAAACACTTGGGCTCTGAACTTGTTTAGACACTCAAAGGTCCAGTCGTATCATCGCTTCCTTTCGCTAATTCACGTCAGAGCTCAACACCGAAATTGCGAACGTCCTGCGATTGGTCCTACACTAAAGGTGCCAGCCCTGAAAGCTCTTGCTGGTCCTCATCTCCCCCTGGTAACCTCTCAAACGAACCACAAACACTTGGGCTCTGAACTTGTTTAGGCTACTAAATCTTCCAGCGTACTCAGCCTCTCCTGCTCAATCTGGCCAAATTCATCGCCGAAATTGTGAACGTCCAGCTACTGTTCCTACACTAAAGGTGCCAGCCCTGAAAGCTGTTGCTGGTCCTCATCTCCCACTGGTAACCTCTCAAACGAACCACAAACACTTGGGCTCTGAACTTGTTTATACATTCAAAGGTCCAGACGTGTCATCGCTTCCTTTCGCTAATTGACATCAGAGCTCAACACCGAAATTACGAAAGTCCAGCGATTGCTCCTACACTAAAGATGCCAGCCCTGAAAGCTGTTGATGGTCCTCATCTCCCACTGGTAACCTCTCAAACGAACCACAAACACTTGGCCTCTGAACTTGTTTAGACTACCAAAACGTCCAACGTATACAGGCTCTCCTGCTCAATCTGGCCAGAGCTCAACATCGAAATTGCGAACTTCCAGCGATTGCTCCTACACTAAAGGTGCCAGCCCTGAAAGCTCTTGCTGGTCCTCATCTCCCACTGGTAACCTCTCAAACGAACCACAAACACTTGGGCTCTGAACTTGTTTAGGCTACTAAATCTTCCAGCGTACTCAGCCTCTCCTGCTCAATCTGGCCAAATTCATCACCGAAATTGTGAACGTCCAGCTACTGTTCCTACACTAAAGGTGCCAGCCCTGAAAGCACTTGCTGGTCCTCATCTCCCACTGGTAACCTCTAAAACGAACCACAAACACTTGGGCTCTGAACTTGTTTAGACACTCAAAGGTCCAGACGTATCATCGCTTCCTTTCGCTAATTCACGTCAGAGCTCAACACCGAAATTGCGAACGTCCAGCGATTGCTCCTACACTAAAGGTGCCAGCCCTGAAAGCTCTTGCTGGTCCTCATCTCCCACTGGTAACCTCTAAAACGAACAACAAACACTTGGGCTCTGAACTTGATTAGGCTACTAAAATTTCCAACGTACACAGCCTCTCCTGCTCAATCTGGCCAAATTCATCACCGAAATTGTGAACGTCCAGCTACTGTTCCTACACTAAAGGTGCCAGCCCTGAAAGCACTTGCTGGTCCTCATCTCCCACTGGTAACCTCTCAAACGAACCACAAACACTTGGGCTCTGAACTTGTTTAGACACTCAAAGGTCCAGACGTATCATCGCTTCCTTTCGCTAATTCACGTCAGAGCTAAACACCAAAATTGCGAACGTCCAACGATTGCTCTTACACTAAAGGTGCCAGCCCTGAAAGCTCTTGCTGGTTATCATCTCCCACTGGTAACCCCTAAAACGAACCACAAACACTTGGGCTCTGCACTTGTTTAGGCTACTAAAACTTCCAACGTACACAGCCTCTCCTGCTCAATCTGGCCAGAGCTCAACACCGAAATTGCGAACGTCCAGCGATTGCTCCTACACTAAAGGTGCCAGCCCTGAAAGCTCTTGCTGGTCCTCATCTCCCACTGGGAACCTCTCAAATGAACCACAAACACTTGGCCTCTGAACTTGTTTAGACACTCAAAGGTCCAGACGTATCACAGCTTCCTTTCGCTAATTCACGTCAGAGCTCAACACTGAAATTGCGAACGTCCAGCGATTGGTCCTACACTAAAGGTGCCAGCCCTGAAAGCTCTTGCTGGTCCTCATCTCCCACTGGTAACCTCTAAAACGAACCACAAACACTTGGCCTCTGAACTTGTTTAGCCTACTAAAACTTCAACGTACACAGCCTCTCCTGCTCAATCTGGCCAGAGCTCAACACCGAAATTGCGAACGTCCAGCGATTGCTCCTACACTAAAGGTGCCAGCCCTGAGTGCTGTTGCTGGTCCTCATCTCCCACTGGGAACCTCTCAAACGAACCACAAACACTTGGCCTCTGAACTTGTTTAGACACTCAAAGGTCCAGACGTATCATCGCTTCCTTTCGCTAATTCACGTCAGAGCTCAACACCGAGATTGCGAACGTCCAGCGATTGCTCCTACACTAAAGGTGCCAGCCCTGAATGCTGTTACTGGTCCTTATCTCCTACTGGTAACCTCTAAAACGAACCACAAACACTTGGGCTCTGAACTTGTTTAGGCTTCTAAAACTTCCAACGTACACTGCCTCTCCTGCTCAATCTGGCCAGAGCTCAACACCGAAATTGCGAACGTCCAGCGGTTGCTCCTACACTAAAGGTGCCAGCCCTGAATGCTGTTGCTGGTCCTCATCTCCCACTGGTAACCTCTCAAATGAACCACAAACACTTGGGCTCTGAACTTGTTTAGACACTCAAAGGTCCAGACGTATCATCCCTTCCTTTCTCTAATTCACGTCAGAGCTCAACACCGAAATTGCGAACGTCCAGCGATTGCTCCTACACTAAAGGTGCCAGCCCTGAAAGCTCTTGCTGGTCCTCATCTCCCACTGGTAATCTCTAAAAAGAACCACAAACACTTGGGCTCTGAACTTGTTTAGACACTCAAAGGTTCAGTCGTATCATCGCTTCCTTTCGCTAATTCACGTCAGAGCTCAACACCGAAATTGCGAACGTCCTGCGATTGGTCCTACACTAAAGGTGCCAGCCCTGAAAGCTCTTGCTGGTCCTCATCTCCCCCTGGTAACCTCTCAAACGAACCACAAACACTTGGGCTCTGAACTTGTTTAGGCTACTAAATCTTCCAGCGTACTCAGCCTCTCCTGCTCAATCTGGCCAAATTCATCACCGAAATTGTGAACGTCCAGCTACTGTTCCTACACTAAAGGTGCCAGCCCAGAAAGCACTTGCTGGTCCACATCTCCCACTGGTAACCTCTCAAACGAACCACAAACACTTGGCCTCTGAACTTGTTTAGACACTCAAAGGTCCAGTCGTATCATCGCTTCCTTTCGCTAATTCACGTCAGAGCTCAACACCGAAATTGCGAACGTCCAGCGATTGGTCCTACACTAAAGGTGCCAGCCCTGAAAGCTCTTGCTGGTCCTCATCTCCCACTAGTAACCTCTCAAACGAACCACAAACACTTGGGCTCTGAACTTGTTTAGCCTACTAAAACTTCCAACGTACACAGCCTCTCCTGCTCAATCTGGCCAGAGCTCAACACCGAAATTGCGAACGTCCAGCGATTGCTCCTACACTAAAGGTGCCAGCCCTGAAAGCTGTTGCTGGTCCTCATCTCCCACTGGTAACCTCTCAAACGAACCACAAACACTTGGGCTCTGAACTTGTTTATACATTCAAAGGTCCAGACGTGTCATCGCTTCCTTTCGCTAATTGACATCAGAGCTCAACACCGAAATTACGAAAGTCCAGCGATTGCTCCTACACTAAAGATGCCAGCCCTGAAAGCTGTTGATGGTCCTCATCTCCCACTGGTAACCTCTCAAACGAACCACAAACACTTGGCCTCTGAACTTGTTTAGACTACCAAAACGTCCAACGTATACAGGCTCTCCTGCTCAATCTGGCCAGAGCTCAACATCGAAATTGCGAACGTCCAGCGATTGCTCCTACACTAAAGGTGCCAGCCCTGAAAGCTCTTGCTGGTCCTCATCTCCCACTGGTAACCTCTCAAACGAACAACAAACACTTGGGCTCTGAACTTGTTTAGGCTACTAAATCTTCCAGCGTACTCAGCCTCTCCTGCTCAATCTGGCCAAATTCATCACCGAAATTGTGAACGTCCAGCTACTGTTCCTACACTAAGGTGCCAGCCCTGAAAGCACTTGCTGGTCCTCATCTCCACTGGTAACCTCTAAAACGAACCACAAACACTTGGGCTCTGAACTTGTTTAGACACTCAAAGGTCCAGACGTATCATCGCTTCCTTTCGCTAATTCACGTCAGAGCTCAACACCGATATTGCGAACGTCCAGCGATTGCTCCTACACTAAAGGTGCCAGCCCTGAAAGCTCTTGCTGGTCCTCATCTCCCACTGGTAACCTCTAAAACGAACAACAAACACTTGGGCTCTGAACTTGATTAGGCTACTAAAATTTCCAACGTACACAGCCTCTCCTGCTCAATCTGGCCAATTCATCACCGAAACTGTGAACGTCCAGCTACTGTTCCTACACTAAAGGTGCCAGCCCTGAAAGCACTTGCTGGTCCTCATCTCCCACTGGTAACCTCTCAAACGAACCACAAACACTTGGGCTCTGAACTTGTTTAGACACTCAAAGGTCCAGACGTATCATCGCTTCCTTTCGCTAATTCACGTCAGAGCTAAACACCAAAATTGCGAACGTCCAACGATTGCTCTTACACTAAAGGTGCCAGCCCTGAAAGCTCTTGCTGGTTATCATCTCCCACTGGTAACCCCTAAAACGAACCACAAACACTTGGGCTCTGCACTTGTTTAGGCTACTAAAACTTCCAACGTACACAGCCTCTCCTGCTCAATCTGGCCAGAGCTCAACACCGAAATTGCGAACGTCCAGCGATTGCTCCTACACTAAAGGTGCCAGCTCTGAATTCTGTTGCTGGTCCTCATCTCCCACTGGGAACCTCTCAAATGAACCACAAACACTTGGCCTCTGAACTTGTTTAGACACTCAAAGGTCCAGACGTATCACAGCTTCCTTTCGCTAATTCACGTCAGAGCTCAACACTGAAATTGCGAACGTCCAGCGATTGGTCCTACACTAAAGGTGCCAGCCCTGAAAGCTCTTGCTGGTCCTCATCTCCCACTGGTAACCTCTAAAACGAACCACAAACACTTGGCTCTGAACTTGTTTAGCCTACTAAAACTTCCAACGTACACAGCCTCTCCTGCTCAATCTGGCCAGAGCTCAACACCGAAATTGCGAACGTCCAGCGATTGCTCCTACACTAAAGGTGCCAGCCCTGAAAGCTCTTGCTGGTCCTCATCTCCCACTGGTAACCTCTAAAACGAACCACAAACACTTGGCCTCTGAACTTGTTTAGACACTCAAAGGTCCAGACGTATCATCGCTTTCTTTCGCTAATTCACGTCAGAGCTCAACACCGAAATTGCGAACGTCCAGCGATTGCTCCTACACTAAAGGTGCCAGCCCTGAAAGCTGTTGCTGGTCCTCATCTCCCACTGGTAACCTCTAAAACGAACCACAAACACTTGGGCTCTGCACTTGTTTAGGCTACTAAAACTTCAACGTACACAGCCTCTCCTGCTCAATCTGGACAGAGCTCAACACCGAAATTGCGAACGTCCAGCGATTGCTCCTACACTAAAGGTGCCAGCCCTGAGTGCTGTTGCTGGTCCTCATCTCCCACTGGGAACCTCTCAAACGAACCACAAACACTTGGCCTCTGAACTTGTTTAGACACTCAAAGGTCCAGACGTATCATCGCTTCCTTTCGCTAATTCACGTCAGAGCTCAACACCGAGATTGCGAACGTCCAGCGATTGCTCCTACACTAAAGGTGCCAGCCCTGAATGCTGTTACTGGTCCTTATCTCCTACTGGTAACCTCTAAAACGAACCACAAACACTTGGGCTCTGAACTTGTTTAGGCTTCTAAAACTTCCAACGTACACTGCCTCTCCTGCTCAATCTGGCCAGAGCTCAACACCGAAATTGCGAACGTCCAGCGGTTGCTCCTACACTAAAGGTGCCAGCCCTGAATGCTGTTGCTGGTCCTCATCTCCCACTGGTAACCTCTAAAACGAACCACAAACACTTGGGCTCTGAACTTGTTTAGACACTCAAAGGTCCAGACGTATCATCGCTTCCTTTCGCTAATTCACGTCAGAGCTCAACACCGAAATTGCGAACGTCCAGCGATTGCTCCTACACTAAAGGTGCCAGCCCTGAATTCTGTTGCTGGTCCTCATCTCCCACTGGTAACCTCTCAATCGAACCACAAACACTTGGGCTCTGAACTTGATTAGGCTACTAAAATTTCCAACGTACACAGCCTCTCCTGCTCAATCTGGCCAAATTCATCACCGAAATTGTGAACGTCCAGCTACTGTTCCTACACTAAAGGTGCCAGCCCTGAAAGCACTTGCTGGTCCTCATCTCCCACTGGTAACCTCTCAAACGAACCACAAACACTTGGGCTCTGAACTTGTTTAGACACTCAAAGGTCCAGACGTATCATCGCTTCCTTTCGCTAATTCACGTCAGAGCTAAACACCAAAATTGCGAACGTCCAACGATTGCTCTTACACTAAAGGTGCCAGCCCTGAAAGCTCTTGCTGGTTATCATCTCCCACTGGTAACCTCTAAAACGAACCACAAACACTTGGGCTCTGCACTTGTTTAGGCTACTAAAACTTCCAACGTACACAGCCTCTCCTGCTCAATCTGGCCAGAGCTCAACACCGAAATTGCGAACGTCCAGCGATTGCTCCTACACTAAAGGTGCCAGCCCTGAATTCTGTTGCTGGTCCTCATCTCCCACTGGGAACCTCTCAAATGAACCACAAACACTTGGCCTCTGAACTTGTTTAGACACTCAAAGGTCCAGACGTATCACAGCTTCCTTTCGCTAATTCACGTCAGAGCTCAACACTGAAATTGCGAACGTCCAGCGATTGGTCCTACACTAAAGGTGCCAGCCCTGAAAGCTCTTGCTGGTCCTCATCTCCCACTGGTAACCTCTAAAACGAACCACAAACACTTGGCCTCTGAACTTGTTTAGCCTACTAAAACTTCCAACGTACACAGCCTCTCCTGCTCAATCTGGCCAGAGCTCAACACCGAAATTGCGAACGTCCAGCGATTGCTCCTACACTAAAGGTGCCAGCCCTGAAAGCTCTTGCTGGTCCTCATCTCCCACTGGTAACCTCTAAAACGAACCACAAACACTTGGCCTCTGAACTTGTTTAGACACTCAAAGGTCCAGACGTATCATCGCTTTCTTTCGCTAATTCACGTCAGAGCTCAACACCTAAATTGCGAACGTCCAGCGATTGCTCCTACACTAAAGGTGCCAGCCCTGAAAGCTCTTGCTGGTCCTCATCTCCCACTGGTAACCTCTAAAACGAACCACAAACACTTGGGCTCTGCACTTGTTTAGGCTACTAAAACTTCCAACGTACACAGCCTCTCCTGCTCAATCTGGACAGAGCTCAACACCGAAATTGCGAACGTCCAGCGATTGCTCCTACACTAAAGGTGCCAGCCCTGAGTGCTGTTGCTGGTCCTCATCTCCCACTGGGAACCTCTCAAACGAACCACAAACACTTGGGCTCTGAACTTGTTTAGACACTCAAAGGTCCAGACGTATCATCGCTTCCTTTCGCTAATTCACGTCAGAGCTCAACACCGAGGATTGCGAACGTCCAGCGATTGCTCCTACACTAAAGGTGCCAGCCCTGAATGCTGTTGCTGGTCCTTATCTCCTACTGGTAACCTCTAAAACGAACCACAAACACTTGGGCTCTGGACTTGTTTAGGCTTCTAAAACTTCCAACGTACACTGCCTCTCCTGCTCAATCTGGCCAGAGCTCAACACCGAAATTGCGAACGTCCAGCGGTTGCTCCTACACTAAAGGTGCCAGCCCTGAATGCTGTTGCTGGTCCTCATCTCCCACTGGTAACCTCTAAAACGAACCACAAACACTTGGGCTCTGAACTTGTTTAGACACTCAAAGGTCCAGACATATCATCGCTTCCTTTCGCTAATTCACGTCAGAGCTCAACACCGAAATTGCGAACGTCCAGCGATTGCTCCTACACTAAAGGTGCCAGCCTGAATTCTGTTGCTGGTCCTCATCTCCCACTGGTAACCTCTCAAACGAACCACAAACACTTGGGCTCTGAACTTGTTTAGGCTACTAAAACTTCCAACGTACACTGCCTCCCCTGCTCAATCTGGCCAGAGCTCAACACCGAAATTGCGAACGTCCAGCGATTGCTCCTACACTAAAGGTGCCAGCCCTGAAAGCTCTTGCTGGTCCTCATCTCCCACTGGGAACCTCTAAAACGAACCACAAACACTTGGGCTCTGAACTTGTTTAGACACTCAAAGGTCCAGACGTATCATCGCTTCCTTTCGGTAATTCACGTCAGATCTCAACACGAAATTGGGAACGTCCAGCGATTGTTCCTACACTAAAGGTGCCAGCCCTGAAAGCTCTTGATGGTCCTCATCCTCCCACTGGTAACCTCTAAAACGAACCACAAACACTTGGGCTCTGAACTTGTTTAGACACTCAAAGGTTCAGTCGTATCATCGCTTCCTTTCGCTAATTCACGTCAGAGCTCAACACCGAAATTGCGAACGTCCAGCGATTGGTCCTACACTAAAGGTGCCAGACCTGAAAGCTCTTGCTGGTCCTCATCTCCCACCAGTAACCTCTCAAACGAACCCACAAACACTTGGCCTCTGAACTTGTTTAGCCTACTAAAACTTCCAACGTACACAGCCTCTCCTGCTCAATCTGGCCAGAGCTCAACACACCGAAATTGCGAACGTCCAGCGATTGCTCCTACACTAAAGGTGCCAGCCCTGAGTGCTGTTGCTGGTCCTCATCTCCCACTGGAACCTCTCAAACGAACCACAAAACACTTGGGCTCTGAACTTGTTTAGACACTCAAAGGTCCAGACGTATCATCGCTTCCTTTCGCCTATTCACGTCAGAGTACAACACCGAAATTGTGAACGTCCAGCTACTGTTCCTACACTAAAGGTGCCAGCCCTGAATGCTGTTGCTGGTCCTCATCTCCCACTGGTAACCTCTCAAATGAACCACAAACACGTTGGGCTCTGAACTTGTTTAGACACTCAAAGGTCCAGACGTATCATCCCTTCCTTTCCCTAATTCACGTCAGAGCTCAACACCGAAATTGCGAACGTCCAGCGATTGCTCCTACACTAAAGGTGCCAGCCCTGAAAGCTCTTTGCTGGTCCTCATCTCCCACTGGTAATCTCTAAAAAGAACCACAAACACTTGGGCTCTGAACTTGTCTAGACACTCAAAGGTCCAGACGTATCATCGCTTCCTTTCGCTAATTCACGTCAGAGCTCAACACCGAAATTGCGAACTTACAGCGTTTGCTCCTACACTAAAGGTGCCAGCCCTGAAAGCTCTTGCTGGTCCTCATCTCCCACTGGTAACCTCTCAAACGAACCACAAACACTTGGCCTCTGAACTTGTTTAGACACTTCAAAGGTCCAGACGTATCATCGCTTCCTTTCGCTAATTCACGTCAGAGCTCAACACCGAAATTGCGAACGTCCAGCGATTGCTCCTACACTAAAGGTGCCAGCCCTGAATGCTGTTGCTGGTCCTCATCTCCCACTGGTAACCTCTCAAACGAACCACAAACACTTGGGCTCTGAACTTGTTTAGCCTACTAAAACTTCCAACGTACACTGCCTCTCCTGCTCAATCTGGCCAGAGCTCAACACCGAAATTGCGAACGTCCAGCGATTGCTCCTACGCTAAAGGTGCGAGCCCTGAAAGCTCTTGCTGGTCCTCATCTCCCACTGGGAACCTCTCAAACGAACGACAAACACTTGGGCTCTGAACTTGTTTAGCCTACTAAAACTTCCAACGTACACAGCCTCTCCTGCTCAATCTGGAGAAAATTCAACACCGAAATTGCGAACGTCCAGTGATTGTTCCTACACTAAAGGTGCCAGCCCTGAAAGCTCTTGCTGGTCCACATCTCCCACTGGTAACCTCTCAAACGAACCACAAACACTTGGCCTCTGAACTTGTTTAGACACTCAAAGGTCCAGACGTATCATCCCTTCCTTTCGCTAATTCCACGTCAGAGCTCAACAGCGAAATTGCGAACGTCCAGCGATTGATCCTACACTAAAGGTGCCAGCCCTGAAAGCTCTTGATGGTCCTCATCTCCCACTGGGAACCTCTAAAACGAACCACCAACACTTGGGCTCTGAACTTGTCTAGACACTCAAAGGTCCAGACGTATCATCGCTTCCTTTCGCTAATTCACGTCAGAGCTCAACACCGAAATTGTGAACGTCCAGCGATTGCTTCTACACTAAAGGTGCCAGCCCTGAAAGCTCTTGCTGGTCCCTCATCTCCCACTGGGAACCTCTCAAACGAACCACAAACACTTGGCCTCTGAACTTGTTTAGACACTCAAAGGTCCAGACGTATCATCGCTTTCTTTCGCTAATTCCACGTCAGAGCTCAACACCGAAATTGCGAATGGTCCAGCGATTGCTCCTACACTAAAGGTGCCAGCCCTGAAAGCTGTTCCTGTTCCTCATCTCCCACTGGGTAACCTCTCAAACGAAGCACAAACACCTTGGGCTCCTGAACTTGTTTAGGCCTACTAAAACTTCCAACGTACACAGCCTCTCCTGCTCAATCTGGCCAGAGCTCAACACCGAAATTGCGAACGTCCAGCGGTTGCTCCTACACTAAAGGCGCCAGCCCTGAATGCTGTTGCTGGTCCTCATCTCCCACTGGTACCTCTAAAACGAACCACAAACACTTGGGCTCTGAACTTGTTTCGACACTCAAAGGTCCAGACGTATCATCGCTTCCTTTCGCTAATTCACGTCAGAGCTCAACACCGAAATTGCGAACGTCCAGCGATTGCTCCTACACTAAAGGTGCCAGCCCTGAATTCTGTTGCTGGTCCTCATCACCCAGAGGTAACCTCTAAAACGAACGACAAACACTTGGCTCTGAACTTTTTTAGGCTACTAAACTTCCAACGTACACTGCCTCCCCTGCTCAATCTGGCCAGAGCTCAACACCGAAATTGTGAACGTCCAGCGATTGCTCCTACACTAAAGGTGCCAGCCCTGAAAGCTCTTGCTGGCCATCATCTCCCACTGGTAACCTCTAAAACGAACCACAAAACACTTGGGCTCTGAACTTGTTTAGACACTCAAGAGTCCAGACGTATCATCGCTTCCTTTCGGTAATTCACGTCAGATCTCAACACCGAAATTGGGAACGTCCAGCGATTGCTCCTACACTAAAGGTGCCAGCCCTGAAAGCTCTTGCTGGTCCTCATCTCCCACTGGTAACCTCTAAAACGAACCACAAACACTTGGGCTCTGAACTTGTTTAGACACTCAAAAGGTCCAGTCGTATCATCGCTTCCTTTTCGCTAATTCACGTCAGAGCTCAACACCGAAATTGCGAACGTCCAGCGATTGGTCCTACACTAAAGGTGCCAGCCCTGAAAGCTCTTGCTGGTCCTCATCTCCCACTAGTAACCTCTCAAACGAACCACAAACACTTGGGCTCTGAACTTGTTTAGCCTACTAAAACTTCCAACGTACACAGCCTCTCCTGCTCAATCTGGCCAGAGCTCAACACCGAAATTGCGAACGTCCAGCGATTGCTCCTACACTAAAGGTGCCAGCTCTGAAAGCTGTTGCTGGTCCTCATCTCCCACTGGTAACCTCTAAAACGAACCACAAACACTTGGGCTCTGAACTTGTTTATACATTCAAGGTCCAGACGCGTCATCGCTTCCTTTCGCTAATTGACATCAGAGCTCAACACCGAAATTGCGAACGTCCAGCGATTGCTCCTACACTAAAGATGCCAGCCCTGAAAGCTGTTGATGGTCCTCATCTCCCACTGGTAACCTCTCAAACGAACCACAAACACTTGGCCTCTGAACTTGTTTAGCCTACTAAAACTTCCAACGTACACTCCCTCTCCTGCTCAATCTGGCCAGAGCTCAACACCGAAATTGCGAACATCCAGCGGTTGCTCCTACACTAAAGGTGCCAGCCCTGAAAGCTGATGCTGGTCCTCATCCTCCCACTGGTAACCTCTAAAACGAACCACAAACACTTGGGCTCTGAACTTGTTTAGCCTACTAAAACTTCCAACGTACACAGCCTCTCCTGCTCAATCTGGACAGAGCTCAACACCGAAATTGCGAACGTCCAGCGATTGGCTCCTACACTAAAGGTGCCAGCCCTGAAAGCTCTTGCTGGTCCTCATCTCCCACTGGTAACCTCTAAAACGAACCACAAACACTTGGCCTCTGAACTTGTTTAGACACTCAAAGGTCCAGACGTATCATCGCTTTCTTTCGCTAATTCACGTCAGAGCTCAACACCGAAATTGCGAACGTCCAGCGATTGCTCCTACACTAAAGGTGCCAGCCCTGAAAGCTGTTGCTGGTCCTCATCTCCCACTGGTAACCTCTAAAACGAACCACAAACACTTGGGCTCTGAACTTGTTTAGCCCTACTAAAACTTCCAACGTACACAGCCTCTCCTGCTCAATCTGGACAGAGCTCAACACCGAAATTGCGAACGTCCAGCGATTGCTCCTACACTAAAGGTGCCAGCCCTGAGTGCTGTTGCTGGTCCTCATCTCCCACTGGGAACCTCTCAAACGAACCACAAACACTTGGGCTCTGAACTTGTTTAGACACTCAAAGGTCCAGACGTATCATCGCTTCCTTTCGCTAATTCACGTCAGAGCTCAGCACACCGAAATTGTGAACGTCCAGCGATGTCTCCTATAACTAAGGATGCCAGCCCTGGTATCTGTTGCTGGTCCTCATCTCCCACTGGTAACGTCTAAAACGAACCACAAACACTTGGGCTCTGAAACTTGTTTAGACACTCAAAGGTCCAGACGTATCATCGCTTCCTTTCGCTAATTCACAGTCAGAGCTCAACACCGAGATTGCGGAACGGTCCAGCGAGTTGCTCCTACACTAAAGGTGCCAGCCCTGAATGCTGTTGCTGGTCCTTATCTCCTACTGGTAACCTCTAAAACGAACCACAGAACACTTGGGCTCTGAACTTGTTTAGGCTTCTAAAACTTCCAACGTACACATGCCTCTCCTGCTCAATCTGGCCAGAGCTCAACACCGAAATTGTGAACGTCCAGCGATTGCCTCCTACACTAAAGGTGCCAGCCCTGAAAGCTCTTGCTGATCCTCATCTCCCACTGGTAACCTCTAAAACGAACCACAAACACTTGGGCTCTGAACTTGTTTAGGCTACTAAAACTTCCAATGTACACAGCCTCTCCTGCTCAATCTGGCCAGAGCTCAACACCGAAAATTGCGAATGTCCAGCGATTGCTCTTACAGTAAAGGTGCCAGCCCTGAAAGCCCTTGATGGTCCTCATCTCCCACTGGTAACCTCTCAAACGAACCACAAACACTTGGGCTCTGAACTTGTTTAGCCTACTAAAACTTCCAACGTACACAGCCTCTCCTGCTCAATCTGGCCAGAGCTCAACACCGAAATTGCGAACGTCCAGCAATTGCTCCTACGCTAAAGGTGCGAGCCCTGAAAGCTCTTGCTGGTCCTCATCTCCCACTGGTAACCTCTCAAACGAACCACAAACACTTGGGCTCTGAACTTGTTTAGCCTACTAAAACTTCCAACGTACACAGCCTCTCCTGCTCAATCTGGAGAAAATTCAAACACCGAAATTGCGAACGTCCAGTGATTGTTCCTACACTAAAGGTGCCAGCCCTGAAAGCTCTTGCTGGTCCACATCTCCCACTGGTAACCTCTCAAACGAACACAAACACTTGGCCTCTGAACTTGTTTAGACACTCAAAGGTCCAGACGTATCATCCCTTCCTTTCGCTAGTTCACGTCAGAGCTCAACACCGAAATTGCGAACGTCCAGCGATTGCTCCTACACTAAAGGTGCCAGCCCTGAAAGCTCTTGCTGGTCCTCATCTCCCACTGGTAACCTCTAAAAAGAACCACAAACACTTGGGCTCTGAACTTGTCTAGACACTCAAAGGTCCAGACGTATCATCGCTTCCTTTCGCTAATTCACGTCAGAGCTCAACACCGAAATTGCGAACGTCCAGTGATTGCTCCTACACTAAAGGTGCCAGCCCTGAAAGCTCTTGCTGGTCCTCATCTCCCACTGGTAACCTATAAAACGAACCACAAACACTTGGCCTCTGAACTTGTTTAGCCTACTAAAACTTCCAACGTACACAGGCTCTCCTGCTCAATCTGGAGAAAATTCAACACCGAAATTGCGAACGTCCAGTGATTGTTCCTACACTAAAGGTGCCAGCCCTGAAAGCTCTTGCTGGTCCACATCTCCCACTGGTAACCTCTCAAACAAACCACAAACACTTGGGCTCTGAACTTGTTTAGACACTCAAAGGTCCAGGACGTATCCATCCCTTCCTTTCGCTAATTCACGTCAGAGCTCAACACCGAATTGCGAACATCCAGCGATTGCTCCTACACTAAAGGTGCCAGCCCTGAAAGCTCTTGCTGGTCCTCATCTCCCACTGGTAACCTCTAAAAAGAACCACAAACACTTGGGCTCTGAACTTGTCTAGACACTCAAAGGTCCAGACGTATCATCGCTTCCTTTCGCTAATTCACGTCAGAGCTCAACACCGAAATTGTGAACGTCCAGCGATTGCTCCTACACTAAAGGTGCCAGCCCTGAAACCTCTTGCTGGTCCTCATCTCCCACTGGTAACCTCTAAAACGAACCACAAACACTTGGCCTCTGAACTTGTTTAGACACTCAAAGGTCCAGACGTGTCATCGCTTTCTTTCGCTAATTCACGTCAGAGCTCAACACCGAAATTGCGAACATCCAGCGATTGCTCCTACACTAAAGGTGCCAGCCCTGAAAGCTCTTGCTGGTCCTCATCTCCCACTGGTATAACACTTGGGCTCTGAACTTGTCTAGACACTCAAAGGTCCAGACGTATCATCGCTTCCTTTCGCTAATTCACGTCAGAGCTCAACACCGAAATTGCGAACAGTCCAGTGATTGCTCCTACACTAAGGTGCCAGCCCTGAAAGCTCTTCCTGTCCTCATCTCCCACTGGTAACCTCTCAAACGAACCACAAACACTTGGGCTCTGAACTTGTTTAGCCTACTAAAACTTCAACGTACACAGCCTCTCCTGCTCAATCTGGCCAGAGCTCAACACCGAAATTGCGAACGTCCAGCAATTGCTCCTACGCTAAAGGTGCGAGCCCTGAAAGCTCTTGCTGGTCCTCATCTCCCACTGGTAACCTCTCAAAACGAACCACAAACACTTGGGTTCTGAACTTGTTTAGCCTACTAAAACTTCCAACGTACACAGCCTCTCCTGCTCAATCTGGAGAAAATTCAACACCGAAATTGCGAACGTCCAGTGATTGTTCCTACACTAAAGGTGCCAGCCCTGAAAGCCTTTTAGCTCTTGCTGGTCCACATCTCCCACTGGTAACCTCTCAAACGAACCACAAACACTTGGCCTTTGAACTTGTTTAGACACTCAAAGGTCCAGACGTATCATCCCTTCCTTTCGCTAATTCACGTCAGAGCTCAACACCGAAATTGCGAACGTCCAGCGATTGTTCCTACACTAAAGGTGCCAGCCCTGAAAGCTCTTGCTGGTCCTCATCTCCCACTGGTAACCTCTAAAAAGAACCACAAACACTTGGGCTCTGAACTTGTCTAGACACTCAAAGGTCCAGACGTATCATCGCTTCCTTTCGCTAATTCACGTCAGAGCTCAACACCGAAATTGCGAACGTCCAGTGATTGCTCCTACACTAAATGTGCCAGCCCTGAAAGCTCTTGCTGGTCCTCATCTCCCACTGGTAACCTCTAAGAACGAACCACAAACACTTGGCCTCTGAACTTGTTTAGACACTCAAAGGTCCAGACGTATCATCGCTTTCTTTCGCTAATTCACAGTCAGAGCTCAACACCGAAATTGCGAATGTCCAGCGATTGCTCCTACACTAAAGGTGCCAGCCCTGAATTCTGTTGCTGGTCCTCATCACCCAGAGGTAACCTCTAAAACGAACCACAAACACTTGGGCTCTGAACTTGTTTAGCCTACTAAAACTTCCAACGTACACTGCCTCCCCTGCTCAATCTGGCCAGAGCTCAAACACCGAAATTGCGAACGTCCAGCGATTGCTCCTACACTAAAGGTGCCAGCCCTGAAAGCTCTTGCTGGTCATCATCTCCCACTGGTAACCTCTAAAACGAACCACAAACACTTGGGCTCTGAACTTGTTTAGACACTCAAAGGTCCAGACGTATCATCGCTTCCTTTCGGTAATTCACGTCAGATCTCAACACCGAAATTGGGAACGTCCAGCGATTGCTCCTACACTAAAGGTTGCCAGCCCCTGAAAGCTCTTGCTGGTCCTCATCTCCCACTGGTAACCTCTAAACGAACCACAAACACTTGGCCTCTTGAACTTGTTTAGACACTCAAAGGTCCAGTCGTATCATCGCTTCCTTTCGCTAATTCACGTCAGAGCTCAACACCGAAATTGGGAACGTCCAGCGATTGGTCCTACACTAAAGGTGCCAGCCCTGAAAGCTCTTGCTGGGTCCTCATCTCCCACTAGTAACCTCTCAAACGAACCACAAACACTTGGGCTCTGAACTTGTTTAGCCTACTAAAACTTCCAACGTACACAGCCTCTCCTGCTCAATCTGGCCAGAGCTCAACACCGAAATTGCGAATCTACACTAAAGGTGCCAGCCCTGAAAGCTGTTGCTGGTCCTCATCTCCCACTGGTAACCTCTAAAACGAACCACAAACACTTGGGCTCTGAACTTGTTTATACATTCAAGGTCCAGACGCGTCATCGCTTCCTTTCGCTAATTGACATCAGAGCTCAACACCGAAATTACGAAAGTCCAGCGATTGCTCCTACACTAAAGATGCCAGCCCTGAAAGCTGTTGATGGTCCTCATCTCCCACTGGTAACCTCTCAAACGAACCACAAACACTTGGGCTCTGAACTTGTTTAGCCTACTAAAAACTTCCAACATACACAGCCTCTCCTGCTCAATCTGGCCAGAGCTCAACACCGAAATTGCGAACATCCAGCGGTTGCTCCTACACTAAAGGTGCCAGCCCTGAAAGCTGATGCTGGTCCTCATCTCCCACTGGTAACCTCTCAAACGAACCACAAACACTTGGGCTCTGAACTTGTTTAGGCTACTAAAACTTCCAACGTACACAGCCTCTCCTGCTCAATCTGGACAGAGCTCAACACCGAAATTGCGAACGTCCAGCGATTGCTCCTACACTAAAGGTGCCAGCCCTGAAAGCTCTTGCTGGTCCTCATCTCCCACTGGGAAACTCTCAAAACGAACCACAAACACTTCGGCTCTGAACTTGTTTAGACACTCAAAGGTCCAGACGTATCATCGCTTCCTTTCGCTAATTCACGTCAGAGCTCAGCACCGAAATTGCGAACGTCCAGCGATGTCTCCTATACTAAGGATGCCAGCCCTGGTAGCTGTTGCTGGTCCTCATCTCCCACTGGTAAACGTCTAAAACGAACTACAAACACTTGGGCTCTGAACTTGTTTAGACACTCAAAGGTCCAGACGTATCATCGCTTCCTTTCGCTAATTCACGTCAGAGCTCAACACCGAGATTGCGAACAGTCCAGCGATTGCTCCTACACTAAAGGTGCCAGCCCCTGAATGCTGTTGCTGGTCCTTATCTCCTACTGGTTACCTCTAAAACGAACCACAAACACTTGGGCTCTGAACTTGTTTAGGCTTCTAAAAACTTCCAACGTACACTGCCTCTCCTGCTCAATCTGGCCAGAGCTCAACACCGAAATTGTGAACGTCCAGCGATTGCTCCTACACTAAAGGTGCCAGCCCTGAAAGCTGTTGCTGGTCCTCATCTCCCACTGGTAACCTCTAAAACGAACCACAAACACTTGGGCTCTGAACTTGTTTAGGCTACTAAAACTTCCAACGTACACAGCCTCTCCTGCTCAACTGGCCAGAGCTCAACACCGAAATTGCGAACGTCCAGCGATTGCTCCTACACTAAAGGTGCCAGCCCTGAAAGCTCTTGCTGGTCCTCATCTCCCACTGGTAACCTCTCAAACGAACACAAACACTTGGGCTCTGAACTTGTTTAGACACTCAAAGGTCCAGACGTATCATCGCTTTCCTTTCGCTTATTCACGTCAGAGCACAACACCGAAATTGCGAACGTCCAGCGATGTCTCCTACACTAAAGGTGCCAGCCCTGAAAGCTCTTGCTGGTCCTCATCTCCCACTGGTAACCTCTAAAAAGAACCACAAACACTTGGGCTCTGAACTTGTCTAGACACTCAAAGGTCCAGACGTATCATCGCTTCCTTTCGCTAATTCACCGTCAGAGCTCAACACCGAAATTGCGAACGTCCAGTGATTGCTCCTACACTAAAGGTGCCAGCCCTGAAAGCTCTTGCTGGTCCTCATCTCCCACTGGTAACCTCTAAAACGAACCACAAACACTTGGCCTCTGAACTTGTTTAGCCTACTAAAACTTCCAACGTACACAGGCTCTCCTGCTCAATCTGGAGAAAATTCAACACCGCGAAATTGCGAACGTCCAGTGATTGTTCCTACACTAAAGGTGCCAGCCCTGAAAGCTCTTGCTGGTCCACATCTCCCACTGGTAACCTCTCAAACAAACCACAAACACTTGGGCTCTGAACTTGTTTAGACACTCAAAGGTCCAGGACGTATCATCCCTTCCTTTCGCTAATTCACGTCAGAGCTCAACACCGAAATTGCGAACATCCAGCGATTGCTCCTACACTAAAGGTGCCAGCCCTGAAAGCTCTTGATGGTCCTCATCTCCCACTGGTAACCTCTAAAAAGAACCACAAACACTTGGGCTCTGAACTTGTCTAGGACACTCAAAAGGTCCAGTCGTATCATCGCTTCCTTTCGCTAATTCACGTCAGAGCTCAACACCGAAATTGTGAACGTCCAGCGATTGCTCCTACACTAAAGGTGCCAGCCCTGAAACCTCTTGCTGGTCCTCATCTCCCACTGGTAACCTCTAAAACGAACCACAAACACTTGGCCTCTGAACTTGTTTAGACACTCAAAGGTCCAGACGTATCATCGCTTTCTTTCGCTAATTCACGTCAGAGCTCAACACCGAAATTGCGAACATCCAGCGATTTGCTCCTACACTAAAGGTGCCAGCCCTGAAAGCTCTTGCTGGTCCTCATCTCCCACTGGTAACCTCTAAAAAGAACCACAAACACTTGGGCTCTGAACTTGTCTAGACACTCAAAGGTCCAGACGTATCATCGCTTCCTTTCGCTAATTCACAGTCAGAGCTCAACACCGAAATTGCGAACGTCCAGTGATTGCTCCTACACTAAAGGTGCCAGCCCTGAAAGCTCTTCCTGGTCCTCATCTCCCACTGGTAACCTCTCAAAACGAACCACAAACACTTGGGCTCTGAACTTGTTTAGCCTACTAAAACTTCCAACGTACACAGCCTCTCCTGCTCAATCTGGCCAGAGCTCAACACCGAAATTGCGAACGTCCCAGCAATTGCTCCTACGCTAAAGGTGCGAGCCCTGAAAGCTCTTGCTGGTCCTCATCTCCCACTGGTAACCTCTCAAACGAACCACAAAACACTTGGGCTCTGAACTTGTTTAGCCTACTAAAACTTCCAACGTACACAGCCTCTCCCTGCTCAATCTGGAGAAAATTCAACACCGAAATTGCGAACGTCCAGTGATTGTTCTACACTAAAGGTGCCAGCCCTGAAAGCTCTTGCTGGTCCACATCTCCCACTGGTAACCTCTCAAACGAACCACAAAACACTTGGCCTCTGAACTTGTTTAGACACTCAAAGGTCCAGACGTATCATCACTTCCTTTCGCTAATTCACGTCAGAGCTCAACACCGAAATTGCGAACGTCCAGCGATTGCTCCTACACTAAAGGTGCCAGCCCTGAAAGCTCTTGCTGGTCCTCATCTCCCACTGGTAACCTCTAAAAAGAACCACAAACACTTGGGCTCTGAACTTGTCTAGACACTCAAAGGTCCAGACGTATCATCGCTTCCTTTCGCTAATTCACGTCAGAGCTCAACACCGAAATTGCGAACGTCCAGTGATTGCTCCTACACTAAAGGTGCCAGCCCTGAAAGCTCTTGCTGGTCATCATCTCCCACTGGTAACCTCTAAAACGAACCACAAAACACTTGGCCTCTGAACTTGTTTAGACACTCAAAGGTCCAGACGTATCATCGCTTTCTTTCGCTAATTCACAGTCAGAGCTCAACACCGAAATTGCGAATGTCCAGCGATTGCTCCTACACTAAAGGTGCCAGCCCTGAAAAGCTGTTCCTGTTCCTCATCTCCCACTGGTAACCTCTCAAACGAAGCACAAACACTTGGGCTCTGAACTTGTTTAGCCTACTAAAACTTCCAACGTACACAGCCTCTCCTGCTCAATCTGGCCAAAGCTCAACACCGAAATTGCGAACGTCCAGCGGTTGCTCCTACACTAAAGGCACCAGCCCTGAATGCTGTTGCTGGTCCTCATCTCCCACTGGTAACCTCTAAAACGAACCACAAACACTTGGGCTCTGAACTTGTTTAGACACTCAAAGGTCCAGACGTATCATCGCTTCCTTTCGCTAATTCACGTCAGAGCTCAACACCGAAATTGCGAACGTCCAGCGATTGCTCCTACACTAAAGGTGCCAGCCCTGAATTCTGTTGCTGGTCCTCATCACCCAGAGGTAACCTCTAAAACGAACCACAAACACTTGGGCTCTGAACTTGTTTAGGCTACTAAAACTTCCAACGTACACTGCCTCCCCTGCTCAATCTGGCCAGAGCTCAACACCCGAAATTGCGAACGTCCAGCGATTGCTCCTACACTAAAGGTGCCAGCCCTGAAAGCTCTTGCTGGTCATCATCTCCCACTGGTAACCTCTAAAACGAACCACAAACACTTGGGCTCTGAACTTGTTTAGACACTCAAGGTCCAGACGTATCATCGCTTCCTTTCGGTAATTCACGTCAGATCTCAACACCGAAATTGGGAACGTCCAGCGATTGCTCCTACACTAAAGGTGCCAGCCCTGAAAGCTCTTGCTGGTCCTCATCTCCCACTGGTAACCTCTAAAACGAACCACAAACACTTGGGCTCTGAACTTGTTTAGACACTCAAAGGTCCAGTCGTATCATCGCTTCCTTTCGCTAATTCACGTCAGAGCTCAACACCGAAATTGGGAACGTACAGCGATTGGTCCTACACTAAAGGTGCCAGCCCTGAAAGCTCTTGCTGGTCCTCATCTCCCACTAGTAACCTCTCAAACGAACCACAAACACTTGGGCTCTGAACTTGTTTAGCCTACTAAAACTTCCAACGTACACAGCCTCTCCTGCTCAATCTGGCCAGAGCTCAACACCGAAATTGCGAACGTCCAGCGATTGCTCCTACACTAAAGGTGCCAGCCCTGAAAGCTGTTGCTGGTCCTCATCTCCCACTGGTAACCTCTAAAACGAACCACAAACACTTGGGCTCTGAACTTGTTTATACATTCAAGGTCCAGACGCGTCATCGCTTCCTTTCGCTAATTGACATCAGAGCTCAACACCGAAATTACGAAAGTCCAGCGATTGCTCCTACACTAAAGGTGCCAGGCCCTGAAAGCTGATGCTGGTCCTCATCTCCCACTGGTAACCTCTTAAAACGAACCACAAACACTTGGCTCTGAACTTGTTTAGGCTACTAAAACTTCCAACGTACACAGCCTCTCCTGCTCAATCTGGACAGAGCTCAACACCGAAATTGCGAACGTCCAGCGATTGCTCCTACACTAAAGGTGCCAGCCCTGAGTGCTGTTGCTGGTCCTCATCTCCCACTGGGAAACTCTCAAACGAACCACAAACACTTCGGCTCTGAACTTGTTTAGACACTCAAAGGTCCAGACGTATCATCGCTTCCTTTCGCTAATTCACGTCAGAGCTCAGCACCCGAAATTGCGAACGTCCAGCGATGTCTCCTATACTAAGGATGCCAGCCCTGGTAGCTGTTGCTGGTCCTCATCTCCCACTGGTAACGTCTAAAACGAACTACAAACACTTGGGCTCTGAACTTGTTTAGGACACTCAAAGGTCCAGACGTATCATCGCTTCCTTTCGCTAATTCACGTCAGAGCTCAACACCGAGATTGCGAACGTCCAGCGATTGCTCCTACACTAAAGGTGCCAGCCCTGAATGCTGTTGCTGGTCCTTATCTCCTACTGGTTACCTCTAAAACGAACCACAAACACTTGGGCTCTGAACTTGTTTAGGCTTCTAAAACTTCCAACGTACACTGCCTCTCCTGCTCAATCTGGCCAGAGCTCAACACCGAAATTGTGAACGTCCAGCGATTGCTCCTACACTAAAGGTGCCAGCCCTGAAAGCTCTTGCTGATCCTCATCTCCCACTGGTAACCTCTAAAACGAACCACTATCCTCATCTCCCACTGGTAACCTCTAAAACGAACCACAAACACTTGGGCTCTGAACTTGTTTAGGCTACTAAAACTTCCAACGTACACAGCCTCTCCTGCTCAACTGGCCAGAGCTCAACACCGAAATTGCGAACGTCCAGCGATTGCTCCTACACTAAAGGTGCCAGCCCTGAAAGCTCTTGCTGGTCCTCATCTCCCAGTGGTAACCTCTCAAACGAACACAAACACTTGGGCTCTGAACTTGTTTAGACACTCAAAGGTCCAGACGTATCATCGCTTCCTTTCGCTTATTCACGTCAGAGCACAACACCGAAATTGCGAACGTCCAGCGATTGCTCCTACACTAAAGGTGCCAGCCCTGAAAGCTCTTGCTGGTCCTCATCTCCCACTGGTAACCTCTCAAACGAACCACAAACACTTGGGCTCTGAACTTGTTTAGGCTACCAAAACTTCCAACGTACACAGCCTCTCCTGCTCAATCTGGCCAGAGCTCAACACCGAAATTGCGAATGTCCAGCGATTGCTCTTACACTAAAGGTGCCAGCCCTGAAAGGTCTTGATGGTCCTCATCTCCCACTGGTAACCTCTCAAACGAACCACAAACACTTGGGCTCTGAACTTGTTTAGACACTCAAAGGTCCAGACGTATCATCGCTTCCTTTCGCCTATTCACGTCAGAGTACAACACCGAAATTGTGAACATCCAGCTACTGTTCCTACACTAAAGGTGCCAGCCCTGAATGCTGTTGCTGGTCCTCATCGCCCACTGGTAACCTCTCAAATGAACCACAAACACTTGGGCTCTGAACTTGTTTAGACACTCAAAGGTCCAGACGTATCATCCCTTCCTTTCTCTAATTCACGTCAGAGCTCAACACCGAAATTGCGAACGTCCAGCGATTGCTCCTACACTAAAGGTGCCAGCCCTGAAAGCTCTTGCTGGTCCTCATCTCCCACTGGGAACCTCTAAAAAGAACCACAAACACTTTGCCTCTGAACTTGTTTAGACACTCAAAGGTCCAGACGTATCATCGCTTCCTTTCGCTAATTCACGTCAGAGCTCAAGCCCGAAATTGCGAACGTCCAGTGATTGCTCCTACACTAAAGGTGCCAGCCCTGAATGCTGTTGCTGGTCCTCATCTCCCACTGGTAACCTCTCAAACGAACCACAAACACTTGGGCTCTGAACTTGTTTAGCCTACTAAAACTTCCAACGTACACAGCCTCTCCTGCTCAATCTGGAGAAAATTCAACACCGAAATTGCGAACGTCCAGTGATTGTTCCTACACTAAAGGTGCCAGCCCTGAAAGCTCTTGCTGGTCCACATCTCCCACTGGTAACCTCTAAAACGAACCACAAACACTTGGCCTCTGAACTTGTTTAGACACTCAAAGGTCCAGACGTATCATCCCTTCCTTTCGCTAATTCACGTCAGAGCTCAACACCGAAATTGCGAACGTCCAGCGATTGCTCCTACACTAAAGGTGCCAGCCCTGAAAGCTCTTGATGGTCCTCATCTCCCACTGGTAACCTCTAAAAAGAACCACAAACACTTGGGCTCTGAACTTGTCTAGACACTCAAAGGTCCAGACGTATCATCGCTTCCTTTCGCTAATTCACGTCAGAGCTCAACACCGAAATTGCGAACGTCCAGCGATTGCTCCTACACTAAAGGTGCCAGCCCTGAAAGCTCTTGCTGGTCCTCATCTCCCACTGGTAACCTCTAAAACGAACCACAAACACTTGGGCTCTGAACTTGTTTAGGCTACTAAAACTTCCAACGTACACAGCCTCTCCTGCTCAATCTGGAGAAAATTCAACACCGAAATTGCGAACGTCCAGTGATTGTTCCTACACTAAAGGTGCCAGCCCTGAAAGCTCTTGCTGGTCCTCATCTCCCACTGGTAACCTCTCAAACGAACCACAAACACTTGGGCTCTGAACTTGTTTAGGCTACTAAAACTTCCAACGTACACAGCCTCTCCTGCTCAATCTGGCCAGAGCTCAACACCGAAATTGCGAACGTCCAGCGATTGCTCCTACACTAAAGGTGCCAGCCCTGAAAGCTGTTGCTGGTCCTCATCTCCCCCTGGTAACCTCTAAAACGAACCACAAACACTTGGGCTCTGAACTTGTTTATACATTCAAAGGTCCAGACGTGTCATCGCTTCCTTTCGCTAATTGACATCAGAGCTCAACACCGAAATTACGAAAGTCCAGCGATTGCTCCTACACTAAAGATGCCAGCCCTGAAAGCTGTTGATGGTCCTCATCTCCCACTGGTAACCTCTGAAATGAACCACAAACACTTGGGCTCTGAACTTGTTTAGCCTACTAAAACTTCCAACATACACAGCCTCTCCTGCTCAATCTGGCCAGAGCTCAACACCGAAATTGCGAACATCCAGCGGTTGCTCCTACACTAAAGGTGCCAGCCCTGAAAGCTCTTGCTGGTCCTCATCTCCCACTGGTAACCTCTAAAAGGAACCACAAACACTTGGGCTCTGAACTTGTTTAGCCTACTAAAACTTCCAACGTACACAGCCTCTCCTGCTCAATCTGGCCAGAGCTAAACATCGAAATTGTGAACGTCCAGCGATTGCTCCTACACTAAAGGTGCCAGCCCTGAAAGCTGTTGCTGGTCCTCATCTCCCACTGGTAACCTCTCAAACGAACCACAAACACTTGGGCTCTGAACTTGTTTAGGCTACTAAATCTTCCAGCGTACTCAGCCTCTCCTGGTCAATCTGGCCAAATTCATCACCGAAATTGTGAACGTCCAGCTCCTGTTCCTACACTAAAGGTGCCAGCCCTGAAAGCACTTGCTGGTCCTCATCTCCCACTGGTAACCTCTCAAACGAACCACAAACACTTGGGCTCTGAACTTGTTTAGACACTCAAAGGTCCAGACGTATCATCGCTTCCTTTCGCTAATTCACGTCAGAGCTCAGCACCTAAATTGCGAACGTCCAGCGATTGCTCCTACACTAAAGGTGCCAGCCCTGAAAGCTCTTGCTGGTCCTCATCTCCCACTGGGAACCTCTAAAACGAACAACAAACACTTGTGCTCTGAACTTGATTAGGCTACTAAAATTTCCAACGTACACAGCCTCTCCTGCTCAATCTGGCCAAATTCATCACCGAAATTGTGAACGTCCAGCTACTGTTCCTACACTAAAGGTGCCAGCCCTGAAAGCACTTGCTGGTCCTCATCTCCCACTGGTAACCTCTAAAACGAACCACAAACACTTGGGCTCTGAACTTGTTTAGACACTCAAAGGTCGAGACGTATCATCGCTTCCTTTCGCTAATTCACGTCAGAGCTAAACACCAAAATTGCGAATGTCCAACGATTGCTCTTACACTAAAGGTGCCAGCCCTGAAAGCTCTTGCTGGTTATCATCTCCCACTGGTAACCTCTAAAACGAACCACAAACACTTGGGCTCTGCACTTGTTTAGGCTACTAAAACTTCCAACGTACATAGCCTCTCCTGCTCAATCTGGCCAGAGCTCAACACCGAAATTGCGAACGTCCAGCGATTGCTCCTACACTAAAGGTGCCAGCCCTGAATTCTGTTGCTGGTCCTCATCTCCCACTGGTAACCTCTCAAACGAACCACAAACACTTGGGCTCTGAACTTGTTTAGACACTCAAAGGTCCAGACGTATCATCGCTTCCTTTCTCTAATTCACGTCAGAGCTCAACACCAAAATTGCGAACGTCCAGAGATTGCTCCTACACTAAAGGTGCCAGCCCTGAAAGCTCTTGCTGGTCCTCATCTCCCACTGGTAACCTCTCAAACGAACCACAAACACTTGGGCTCTGAACTTGTTTAGCCTACTAAAACTTCCAACGTACACAGCCTCTCCTGCTCAATCTGGCCAAAGCTCAACACCGAAATTGCGAACGTCCAGCGGTTGCTCCTACACTAAAGGTGCCAGCCCTGAATGCTGTTGCTGGTCCTCATCTCCCACTGGGAACCTCTCAAACGAACCACAAACACTTGGTCTCTGAACTTGTTTAGACACTCAAAGGTCCAGACGTATCATCGCTTCCTTTCGCTAATTCACGTCAGAGCTCAACACCGAAATTGCGAACGTCCAGCGATTGCTCCTACACTAAAGGTGCCAGCCCTGAAAACTCTTGCTGGTCCTCATCTCCCAGTGGTAACCTCTAAAACGAACGACAAACACTTGGCCTCTGAACTTGTTTAGGCTACTAAAACTTCCAACGTACACTGCCTCCCCTGCTCAATCTGGCCAGAGCTCAACACCGAAATTGCGAACGTCCAGCGATTGCTCCTACACTAAAGGTGCCAGCCCTGAAAGCTCTTGCTGGTCATCATCTCCCACTGGTAACCTCTAAAACGAACCACAAACACTTGGGCTCTGAACTTGTTTAGATACTCAAAGGTCCAGACGTATCATCGCTTCCTTTCGGTAATTCACGTCAGATCTCAACACTGAAATTGGGAACGTCCAGCGATTGCTCCTACACTAAAGGTGCCAGCCCTGAAAGCTCTTGATGGTCCTCATCTCCCACTGGTAACCTCTAAAACGAACCACAAACACTTGGGCTCTGAACTTGTTTAGACACTCAAAGGTCCAGTCGTATCATCGCTTCCTTTCGCTAATTCACGTCAGAGCTAAACACCGAAATTGCGAACGTCCAGCGATTGCTCCTACACTAAAGGTGCCAGCCCTGAAAGCTCTTGCTGGTCCTCATCTCCCACTGGTAACCTCTCAAACGAACCACAAACACTTGGGCTCTGAACTTGTTTAGCCTACTAAATCTTCCAGCGTACTCAGCCTCTCCTGCTCAATCTGGCCAAATTCATCACCGAAATTGTGAACGTCCAGCTCCTGTTCCTACACTAAAGGTGCCAGCCCTGAAAGCACTTGCTGGTCCTCATCTCCCACTGGTAACCTCTCAAACGAACCACAAACACTTGGGCTCTGAACTTGTTTAGACACTCAAAGGTCCAGACGTATCATCGCTTCCTTTCGCTAATTCACGTCAGAGCTCAGCACCTAAATTGCGAACGTCCAGCGATTGCTCCTACACTAAAGGTGCCAGCCCTGAAAGCTCTTGCTGGTCCTCATCTCCCACTGGGAACCTCTAAAACGAACAACAAACACTTGTGCTCTGAACTTGATTAGGCTACTAAAATTTCCAACGTACACAGCCTCTCCTGCTCAATCTGGCCAAATTCATCACCGAAATTGTGAACGTCCAGCTACTGTTCCTACACTAAAGGTGCCAGCCCTGAAAGCACTTGCTGGTCCTCATCTCCCACTGGTAACCTCTAAAACGAACCACAAACACTTGGGCTCTGAACTTGTTTAGACACTCAAAGGTCGAGACGTATCATCGCTTCCTTTCGCTAATTCACGTCAGAGCTAAACACCAAAATTGCGAATGTCCAACGATTGCTCTTACACTAAAGGTGCCAGCCCTGAAAGCTCTTGCTGGTTATCATCTCCCACTGGTAACCTCTAAAACGAACCACAAACACTTGGGCTCTGCACTTGTTTAGGCTACTAAAACTTCCAACGTACATAGCCTCTCCTGCTCAATCTGGCCAGAGCTCAACACCGAAATTGCGAACGTCCAGCGATTGCTCCTACACTAAAGGTGCCAGCCCTGAAAGCTCTTGCTGGTCCTCATCTCCCACTGGTAACCTCTCAAACGAACCACAAACACTTGGGCTCTGAACTTGTTTAGACACTCAAAGGTCCAGACGTATCATCGCTTCCTTTCTCTAATTCACGTCAGAGCTCAACACCAAAATTGCGAACGTCCAGCGATTGCTCCTACACTAAAGGTGCCAGCCCTGAAAGCTCTTGCTGGTCCTCATCTCCCACTGGTAACCTCTCAAACGAACCACAAACACTTGGGCTCTGAACTTGTTTAGCCTACTAAAACTTCCAACGTACACAGCCTCTCCTGCTCAATCTGGCCAAAGCTCAACACCGAAATTGCGAACGTCCAGCGGTTGCTCCTACACTAAAGGTGCCAGCCCTGAATGCTGTTGCTGGTCCTCATCTCCCACTGGGAACCTCTCAAACGAACCACAAACACTTGGTCTCTGAACTTGTTTAGACACTCAAAGGTCCAGACGTATCATCGCTTCCTTTCGCTAATTCACGTCAGAGCTCAACACCGAAATTGCGAACGTCCAGCGATTGCTCCTACACTAAAGGTGCCAGCCCTGAAAACTCTTGCTGGTCCTCATCTCCCAGTGGTAACCTCTAAAACGAACGACAAACACTTGGCCTCTGAACTTGTTTAGGCTACTAAAACTTCCAACGTACACTGCCTCCCCTGCTCAATCTGGCCAGAGCTCAACACCGAAATTGCGAACGTCCAGCGATTGCTCCTACACTAAAGGTGCCAGCCCTGAAAGCTCTTGCTGGTCATCATCTCCCACTGGTAACCTCTAAAACGAACCACAAACACTTGGGCTCTGAACTTGTTTAGATACTCAAAGGTCCAGACGTATCATCGCTTCCTTTCGGTAATTCACGTCAGATCTCAACACCGAAATTGGGAACGTCCAGCGATTGCTCCTACACTAAAGGTGCCAGCCCTGAAAGCTCTTGATGGTCCTCATCTCCCACTGGTAACCTCTAAAACGAACCACAAACACTTGGGCTCTGAACTTGTTTAGACACTCAAAGGTCCAGTCGTATCATCGCTTCCTTTCGCTAATTCACGTCAGAGCTAAACACCGAAATTGCGAACGTCCAGCGATTGCTCCTACACTAAAGGTGCCAGCCCTGAAAGCTCTTGCTGGTCCTCATCTCCCACTGGTAACCTCTCAAACGAACCACAAACACTTGGGCTCTGAACTTGTTTAGCCTACTAAATCTTCCAGCGTACTCAGCCTCTCCTGCTCAATCTGGCCAAATTCATCACCGAAATTGTGAACGTCCAGCTACTGTTCCTACACTAAAGGTGCCAGCCCTGAAAGCACTTGCTGGTCCTCATCTCCCACTGGTAACCTCTAAAACGAACCACAAACACTTGGGCTCTGAACTTGTTTAGACACTCAAAGGTCGAGACGTATCATCGTTTCCTTTCGCTAATTCACGTCAGAGCTAAACACCAAAATTGCGAATGTCCAACGATTGCTCTTACACTAAAGGTGCCAGCCCTGAATGCTGTTGCTGGTCCTCATCTCCCACTGGTAACCTCTAAAACGAACCACAAACACTTGGGCTCTGCACTTGTTTAGGCTACTAAAACTTCTATTGTACATAGCCTCTCCTGCTCAATCTGGCCAGAGCTCAACACCGAAATTGCGAACGTCCAGCGATTGCTCCTACACTAAAGGTGCCAGCCCTGAAAGCTCTTGCTGGTCCTCATCTCCCACTGGTAACCTCTCAAATGAACCACAAACACTTGGCCTCTGAACTTTTTAGACACTCAAAGGTCCAGACGTATCATCCCTTCCTTTCTCTAATTCACGTCAGAGCTCAACACCGAAATTGCGAACGTCCAGCTACTGTTCCTACACTAAAGGTGCCAGCCCTGAAAGCTCTTGCTGGTCCTCATCTCCCACTGGTAACCTCTCAAACGAACCACAACCACTTGGGCTCTGAACTTGTCTAGACACTCAAAGGTCCAGACGTATCATCGCTTCCTTTCGCTAATTCACGTCAGAGCTCAAGCCCGAAATTGCGAACGTCCAGCGATTGCTCCTACACTAAAGGTGCCAGCCCTGAAAGCTGTTGCTGGTCCTCATCTCCCACTGGTAACCTCTCAAACGAACCACAAACACTTGGCCTCTGAACTTGTTTAGACACTCAAAGGTCCAGACGTATCATCGCTTCCTTTCGCTAATTCACGTCAGACCTCAGCACCGAAATTGCGAACGTCCAGCGATTGCTCCTACACTAAAGGTGCCAGCCCTGAATGCTGTTGCTGGTCCTCATCTCCCACTGGTAACCTCTCAAACGAACCACAAACACTTGGGCTCTGAACTTGTTTAGACACTCAAAGGTCCAGACGTATCATCGCTTCCTTTCGCTAATTCACGTCAGAGCTCAGCACCGAAATTGCGAACGTCCAGCGATTGCTCCTACACTAAAGGTGCCAGCCCTGAAAGCTCTTGCTGGTCCTCATCTCCCACTGGTAACCTCTAAAACGAACAACAAACACTTGGGCTCTGAACTTGATTAGGCGACTAAAATTTCCAACGTACACAGCCTCTCCTGCTCAATCTGGCCAAATTCATCACCGAAATTGTGAACGTCCAGCTACTGTTCCTACACTAAAGGTGCCAGCCCTGAAAGCACTTGCTGGTCCTCATCTCCCACTGGTAACCTCTAAAACGAACCACAAACACTTGGGCTCTGAACTTGTTTAGACACTCAAAGGTCGAGACGTATCATCGTTTCCTTTCGCTAATTCACGTCAGAGCTAAACACCAAAATTGCGAATGTCCAACGATTGCTCTTACACTAAAGGTGCCAGCCCTGAAAGCTCTTGCTGGTTATCATCTCCCACTGGTAACCTCTAAAACGAACCACAAACACTTGGGCTCTGCACTTGTTTAGGCTACTAAAACTTCCATTGTACATAGCCTCTCCTGCTCAATCTGGCCAGAGCTCAACACCGAAATTGCGAACGTCCAGCGATTGCTCCTACACTAAAGGTGCCAGCCCTGAATTCTGTTGCTGGTCCTCATCTCCCACTGGTAACCTCTCAAATGAACCACAAACACTTGGCCTCTGAACTTTTTAGACACTCAAAGGTCCAGACGTATCATCCCTTCCTTTCTCTAATTCACGTCAGAGCTCAACACCGAAATTGCGAACATCCAGCTACTGTTCCTACACTAAAGGTGCCAGCCCTGAAAGCTCTTGCTGGTCCTCATCTCCCACTGGTAACCTCTCAAACGAACCACAAACACTTGGCCTCTGAACTTGTTTAGACACTCAAAGGTCCAGACGTATCATCGCTTCCTTTCGCTAATTAACGTCAGAGCTCAAGCCCGAAATTGCGAACGTCCAGCGATTGCTCCTACACTAAAGGTGCCAGCCCTGAATGCTGTTGCTGGTCCTCATCTCCCACTGGTAACCTCTCAAACGAACCACAAACACTTGGGCTCTGAACTTGTTTAGACACTCAAAGGTCCAGACGTATCATCCCTTCCTTTCGCTAATTCACGTCAGATCTCAACACCGAAATTGGGAACGTCCAGCGATTGCTCCTACACTAAAGGTGCCAGCCCTGAAAGCTCTTGATGGTCCTCATCTCCCACTGGTAACCTCTAAAACGAACGACAAACACTTGGGCTCTGAACTTGTTTAGACACTCAAAGGTCCAGTCGTATCATCGCTTCCTTTCGCTAATTCACGTCAGAGCTCAACAACGAAATTGCGAACGTCCAGCGATTGGTCCTACACTAAAGGTGCCAGCCCTGAAAGCTGTTGCTGGTCCTCATCTCCCACTAGTAACGTCTCAAACGAACCACAAACACTTGGGCTCTGAACTTGTTTAGCCTACTAAAACTTCCAACATACACAGCCTCTCCTGCTCAATCTGGCCAGAGCTCAACACCGAAATTGCGAACGTCCAGCGATTGCTCCTACACTAAAGGTGCCAGCCCTGAAAGCTGTTGCTGGTCCTCATCTCCCACTGGTAACCTCTCAAACGAACCACAAACACTTGGGCTCTGAACTTGTTTATACATTCAAAGGTCCAGACGTGTCATCGCTTCCTTTCGCTAATTGACATCAGAGCTCAACACCGAAATTATGAAAGTCCAGCGATTGCTCCTACACTAAAGATGCCAGCCCTGAAAGCTGTTGCTGGTCCTCATCTCCCACTGGTAACCTCTCAAACGAACCACAAACACTTGGGCTCTGAACTTGTTTAGGCTACTAAATCTTCCAGCGTACTCAGCCTCTCCTGCTCAATCTGGCCAAATTCATCACCGAAATTGTGAACGTCCAGCTACTGTTCCTACACTAAAGGTGCCAGCCCTGAAAGCACTTGCTGGTCCTCATCTCCCACTGGTAACCTCTCAAACGAACCACAAACACTTGGGCTCTGAACTTGTTTAGACACTCAAAGGTCCAGACGTATCATCGCTTCCTTCCGCTAATTCACGTCAGAGCTCAGCACCGAAATTGCGAACGTCCAGCGATTGCTCCTACACTAAAGGTGCCAGCCCTGAAAGCTCTTGCTGGTCCTCATCTCCCACTGGTAACCTCTAAAACGAACAACAAACACTTGGGCTCTGAACTTGATTAGGCTACTAAAATTTCCAAAGTACACAGCCTCTCCTGCTCAATCTGGCCAAATTCATCACCGAAATTGTGAACGTCCAGCTACTGTTCCTACACTAAAGGTGCCAGCCCTGAAAGCACTTGCTGGTCCTCATCTCCCACTGGTAACCTCTAAAACGAACCACAAACACTTGGGCTCTGAACTTGTTTAGACACTCAAAGGTCGAGACGTATCATCGCTTCCTTTCGCTAATTCACGTCAGAGCTAAACACCAAAATTGCGAATGTCCAACGATTGCTCTTACACTAAAGGTGCCAGCCCTGAAAGCTCTTGCTGGTTATCATCTCCCACTGGTAACCTCTAAAACGAACCACAAACACTTGGGCTCTGCACTTGTTTAGGCTACTAAAACTTCCAACGTACATAGCCTCTCCTGCTCAATCTGGCCAGAGCTCAACACCGAAATTGCGAACGTCCAGCGATTGCTTCTACACTAAAGGTGCCAGCCCTGAATTCTGTTGCTGGTCCTCATCTCCCACTGGTAACCTCTCAAATGAACCACAAACACTTGGCCTCTGAACTTTTTAGACACTCAAAGGTCCAGACGTATCATCCCTTCCTTTCTCTAATTCACGTCAGAGCTCAACACCAAAATTGCGAACGTCCAGCGATTGCTCCTACACTAAAGGTGCCAGCCCTGAAAGCTCTTGCTGGTCCTCATCTCCCACTGGTAACCTCTCAAACGAACCACAAACACTTGGGCTCTGAACTTGTTTAGGCTACTAAAACTTCCAACGTACACTGCCTCCCCTGCTCAATCTGGCCAGAGCTCAACACCGAAATTGCGAACGTCCAGCGATTGCTCCTACACTAAAGGTGCCAGCCCTGAAAGCTCTTGCTGGTCATCATCTCCCACTGGTAACCTCTCAAACGAACCACAAACACTTGGCCTCTGAACTTTTTAGACACTCAAAGGTCCAGACGTATCATCCCTTCCTTTCTCTAATTCACGTCAGAGCTCAACGCCGAAATTGCGAACGTCCAGCGATTGCTCCTACACTAAAGGTGCCAGCCCTGAAAGCTCTTGCTGGTCCTCATCTCCCACTGGTAACCTCTAAAAAGAACCACAAACACTTGGGCTCTGAACTTGTCTAGACACTCAAAGGTCCAGACGTATCATCGCTTCCTTTCGCTAATTCACGTCAGAGCTCAACACCGAAATTGCGAACTTCCAGTGATTGCTCCTACACTAAAGGTGCCAGCCCTGAAAGCTCTTGCTGGTCCTCATCTCCCACTGGTAACCTCTCAAACGAACCACAAACACTTGGCCTCTGAACTTGTTTAGACACTCAAAGGTCCAGACGTATCATCGCTTCCTTTCGCTAATTCACGTCAGAGCTCAAGCCCGAAATTGCGAACGTCCAGCGATTGCTCCTACACTAAAGGTGCCAGCCCTGAAAGCTCTTGCTGGTCCTCATCTCCCACTGGGAACCTCTCAAACGAACCACAAACACTTGGGCTCTGAACTTGTTTAGCCTACTAAAACTTCCAACGTACACAGCCTCTCCTGTTCAATCTGGCCAGAGCTCAACACCGAAATTGCGAACGTCCAGCGATTGCTCCTACGCTAAAGGTGCGAGCCCTGAAAGCTCTTGCTGGTCCTCATCTCCCACTGGTAACCTCTAAAACGAACCACAAACATTTGGGCTCTGAACTTGTTTAGCCTACTAAAACTTCCAACGTACACAGCCTCTCCTGCTCAACTGGCCAGAGCTCAACACCGAAATTGCGAACGTCCAGCGATTGCTCCTACACTAAAGGTGCCAGCCCTGAATGCTGTTGCTGGTCCTCATCTCCCACTGGTAACCTCTCAAACGAACCACAAACACTTGGCCTCTGAACTTTTTAGACACTCAAAGGTCCAGACGTATCATCCCTTCCTTTCTCTAATTCACGTCAGATCTCAACGCCGAAATTGCGAACGTCCAGCGATTGCTCCTACACTAAAGGTGCCAGCCCTGAAAGCTCTTGCTGGTCCTCATCTCCCACTGGTAACCTCTAAAAAGAACCACAAACACTTGGGCTCTGAACTTGTCTAGACACTCAAAGGTCCAGACGTATCATCGCTTCCTTTCGCTAATTCAGGTCAGAGCTCAACACCGAAATTGCGAACTTCCAGTGATTGCTCCTACACTAAAGGTGCCAGCCCTGAAAGCTCTTGCTGGTCCTCATCTCCCACTGGTAACCTCTCAAACGAACCACAAACACTTGGCCTCTGAACTTGTTTAGACACTCAAAGGTCCAGACGTATCATCGCTTCCTTTCGCTAACTCACGTCAGAGCTCAAGCCCGAAATTGCGAACGTCCAGCGATTGCTCCTACACTAAAGGTGCCAGCCCTGAATGCTGTTGCTGGTCCTCATCTCCCACTGGTAACCTCTCAAACGAACCACAAACACTTGGGCTCTGAACTTGTTTAGCCTACTAAAACTTCCAACGTACACAGCCTCTCCTGCTCAATCTGGCCAGAGCTCAACACCGAAATTGCGAACGTCCAGCGATTGCTCCTACGCTAAAGGTGCGAGCCCTGAAAGCTCTTGCTGGTCCTCATCTCCCACTGGTAACCTCTCAAACGAACCACAAACATTTGGGCTCTGAACTTGTTTAGCCTACTAAAACTTCCAACGTACACAGCCTCTCCTGCTCAATCTGGCCAGAGCTCAACACCGAAATTGCGAACGTCCAGCGATTGCTCCTACACTAAAGGTGCCAGCCCTGAAAGCTCTTGCTGGTCCCATCTCCCACTGGTACCCTCTCAAACGAACCACAAACACTTGGGCTCTGAACTTGTTTAGCCTACTAAAACTTCCAAGGTACACTGCCTCTCCTGCTCAACTGGCCAGAGCTCAACACCGAAATTGCGAACGTCCAGCGATTGCTCCTACACTAAAGGTGCCAGCCCTGAAAGCTCTTGCTGGTCCTCATCTCCCACTGGTAACCTCTCAAACGAACCACAAACACTTGGGCTCTGAACTTGTTTAGCCTACTAAAACTTCCAACGTACACAGCCTCTCCTGCTCAATCTGGCCAGAGCTCAACACCAAAATTGCGAACGTCCAGCGATTGCTCCTACACTAAAGGTGCCAGCCCTGAAAGCTCTTGCTGGTCCTCATCTCCCACTGGTAACCTCTCAAACGAACCACAAACACTTGGCCTCTGAACTTGTTTAGCCTACTAAAACTTCCAACGTACACAGCCTCTCCTGCTCAATCTGGCCAGAGCTCAACACCGAAATTGCGAACGTCCAGCGATTGTACCTACACTAAAGGTGCCAGCCCTGAAAGCTCTTGCTGGTCCTCATCTCCCACTGGTAACCTCTCAAACGAACCACAAACACTTGGGCTCTGAACTTGTTTAGCCTACTAAAACTTCCAACGTACACAGCCTCTCCTGCTCAATCTGGCCAGAGCTCAACACCAAAATTGCGAACGTCCAGCGATTGCTCCTACACTAAAGGTGCCAGCCCTGAAAGCTCTTGCTGGTCCTCATCTCCCACTGGTAACCTCTCAAACGAACCACAAACACTTGGCCTCTGAACTTGTTTAGCCTACTAAAACTTCCAACGTACACAGCCTCTCCTGCTCAATCTGGCCAGAGCTCAACACCGAAATTGCGAACGTCCAGCGATTGCTCCTACACTAAAGGTGCCAGCCCTGAAAGCTCTTGCTGGTCCTCATCTCCCACTGGTAACCTCTCAAACGAACCACAAACACTTGGGCTCTGAACTTGTTTAGCCTACTAAAACTTCCAACGTACACAGCCTCTCCTGCTCAATCTGACCAAAGTTCAACACCGAAATTGCGAACGTCCAGCGGTTGCTCCTACACTAAAGGTGCCAGCCCTGAAAGCTCTTGCTGGTCCTCATCTCCCACTGGTAACCTCTCAAACGAACCACAAACACTTGGCCTCTGAACTTGTTTAGACACTCAAAGGTCCAGACGTATCATCGCTTCCTTTCGCTAATTCACGTCAGAGCTCAACACCAAAATAGCAAACGTCCAGCGATTGCTCCTACACTAAAGGTGCCAGCCCTGAAAGCACTTGCTGGTCCTCATCTCCCACTGGTAACCTCTAAAAAGAACCACAAACACTTGGGCTCTGAACTTGTTTAGCCTACTAAAACTTCCAACGTACACAGCCTCTCCAGCTCAATCTGGCCAGAGCTCAACACCGAAATTGCGAACGTCCAGCGATTGCTCCTACACTAAAGGTGCCAGCCCTGAAAGCTCTTGCTGGTCCTCATCTCCCACTGGGAACCTCTCAAACGAACCACAAACACTTGGGCTCTGAACTTGTTTAGCCTACTAAAACTTCCAACGTACACTGCCTCTCCTGCTCAATCTGGCCAGAGCTCAACACCAAAATTGCGAACGTCCAGCGATTGCTCCTACACTAAAGGTGCCAGCCCTGGAAGCTCTTGCTGGTCCTCATCTCCCACTGGGAACCTCTAAAACGAACCACAAACACTTGGGCTCTGAACTTGTTTAGCCTACTAAAACTTCCAATGTACACAGCCTCTCCTGCTCAATCTGGCCAGAGCTCAACACCGAAATTGCGAACGTCCAGCGATTGCTCCTACACTAAAGGTGCCAGCCCTGAAAGCTCTTGCTGGTCCTCATCTCCCACTGGGAACCTCTCAAACGAACCACAAACACTTGGGCTCTGAACTTGTTTAGACACTCAAAGGTCCAGACGTATCATCGCTTCCTTTCGCTAATTCACGTCAGAGCTCAACACCGAAATTGCGAACGTCCAGCGATTGCTCCTACACTAAAGGTGCCAGCCCTGAATGCTGTTGCTGGTCCTTATCTCCCACTGGTAACCTCTTAAACGAACCACAAACACATGGGCTCTGAACTTGTTTAGGCTACTAAAACTTCCAACGTACACAGCCTCTCCTGCTCAATCTGGCCAGAGCTCAACACCGAAATTGCGAACGTCCAGCGATTGTTCCTACACTAAAGGTGCCAGCCCTGAAAGATCTTGCTGGTCCTCATCTCCCACTGGGAACCTCTCAAACGAACCACAAACACTTGGGCTCTGAACTTGTTTAGGCTACTAAAACTTCCAACGTACACAGCGTCTCCTGCTCAATCTGACCGAAGTTCAACACCGAAATTGCGAACGTCCAGGGATTGCTCCTACACTAAAGGTGCCAGCCCTGAATTCTGTTGCTGGTCCTCATCTCCCAATGGTAACCTCTCAAATGAACCACAAACACTTGGCCTCTGAACTTTTTAGACACTCAAAGGTCCAGACGTATCATCCCTTCCTTTCTCTAATTCACGTCAGAGCTCAACACCGAAATTGCGAACGTCCAGCGATTGCTCCTACACTAAAGGTGCCAGCCCTGAAAGCTGTTGCCGGTCCTCATCTCCCACTGGTAACCTCTAAAACGAACCACAAACACTTGGGCTCTGAACTTGTTTAGCCTACTAAAACTTCCAACGTACACAGCCTCTCCTGCTCAATCTGGCTAGAGATCAACACCGAAATTGCGAACGTCCAGCAATTGCTCCTACACTAACAGTGCCAGCCCTGAAAGCTCTTGCTGGTCCCATCTCCCACTGGTACCCTCTAAAACGAACCACAAACACTTGAGCTCTGAACTTGTTTAGGCTACTAAAACTTCCAACGTACACTGCCTCTCCTGCTCAACTGCTCAGAGCTCAACACCGAAATTGCGAACGTCCAGCGATTGCTCCTACACTAAAGGTGCCAGCCCTGAAAGCTCTTGCTGGTCCTCATCTCCCACTGGGAACCTCTCAAACGAGCCACAAACACTTGGGCTCTGAACTTGTTTAGCCTACTAAAACTTCCAAAATACACAGCCTCTCCTGCTCAATCTGGCCAGAGCTCAACACCAAAATTGCGAACGTCCAGCGATTGCTCCTACACTAAAGGTGCCAGCCCTGAAAGCTCTTGCTGGTCCTCATCTCCCACTGGTAACCTCTAAAATGAACCACAAACGCTTGGGCTCTGAACTTGTTTAGCCTACTAAAACTTCCAACGTACACAGCCTCTCCTGCTCAATCTGGCCAGAGCTCAACACCGAAATTGCGAACGTCCAGCGATTGCTCCTACACTAAAGGTGCCAGCCCTGAAAGCTCTTGCTGGTCCTCATCTCCCACTGGTAACCTCTCAAACGAACCACAAACACTTGGGCTCTGAACTTGTTTAGACACTCAAAGGTCCAGACGTATCATCGCTTCCTTTCGCTAATTCACGTCAGAGCTCAACACCGAAATTGCGAACGTCCAGCGATTGCTCCTACACTAAAGGTGCCAGCCCTGAAAGCTGTTGCTGGTGCTCATCTCCCACTGGTAACCTCTCAAACGAACCACAAACACTTGGGCTCTGAACTTGTTTAGGCTACTAAAACTTCCAACGTACACAGCCTCTCGTGCTCAATCTGGCCAGAGCTCAACACCGAAATTGCGAACGTCCAGCGATTGTTCCTACACTAAAGGTGCCAGCCCTGAAAGCTCTTGCTGGTCCTCATCTCCCACTGGTAACCTCTCAAACGAACCACAAACACTTGGGCTCTGAACTTGTTTAGGCTACTAAAACTTCCAATGTACACAGCCTCTCCTGCTCAATCTGACCAAAGTTCAACACCGAAATTGCGAACGTCCAGCGGTTGCTCCTACACTAAAGGTGCAGCCCTGAAAGCTGTTGCCGGTCCTCATCTCCCACTGGTAACCTCTAAAACGAACCACAAACACTTGGGCTCTGAACTTGTTTAGCCTACTAAAACTTCCAACGTACACAGCCTCTCCTGCTCAATCTGGCTAGAGATCAACACCGAAACTGCGAACGTCCAGCAATTGCTCCTACACTAACAGTGCCAGCCCTGAAAGCTCTTGCTGGTCCTCATCTCCCACTGGTAACCTCTCAAACGAACCACAAACACTTGGGCTCTGAACTTGTTTAGCCTACTAAAACTTCCAAAATACACAGCCTCTCCTGCTCAATCTGGCCAGAGTTCAACACCGAAATTGCGAACGTCCAGCGGTTGATCCTACACTAAAGGTGCCAGCCCTGAAAGCTCTTGCTGGTCCTCATCTCCCACTGGTAACCTCTCAAACGAACCACAAACACTTGGGCTCTGAACTGGTTTAGGCTACTAAAACTTCCAACGTACACAGCCTCTCCTGCTCAATCTGACCAAAGCTCAACACCGAAATAGTGAACGTCCAGCGATTGCTCCTACACTAAAGGTGCCAGCCCTGAATGTTGTTGCTGGTCCTCATCTCCCACTGGTAACCTCTAAAACGAACCACAAACACATGGGCTCTGAACTTGTTTAGGCTACTAAAACTTCCAACGTACACAGCCTCTCGTGCTCAATCTGGCCAGAGCTCAACACCGAAATTGCGAACGTCCAGCGATTGCTCCTACACTAAAGGTGCCAGCCCTGAAAGCTCTTGCTGGTCCTCATCTCCCCCTGGTAACCTCTAAAACGAACCACAAACACTTGGGCTCTGAACTTGTTTAGCCTACTAAAACTTCCAATGTACACTGCCTCTCCTGTTCAACTGGCCAGAGCTCAACACCGAAATTGCGAACGTCCAGTGATTGCTCCTACACTAAAGGTGCCAGCCCTGAAAGCTCTTGCTGGTCCTCATCTCCCACTGGTAACCTCTCAAACGAACCACAAACACTTGGCCTCTGAACTTGTTTAGACACTCAAAGGTCCAGACGTATCATCGCTTCCTTTCGCTAATTCACGTCAGAGCTCAACACCAAAATAGCAAACGTCCAGCGATTGCTCCTACACTAAAGGTGCCAGCCCTGAAAGCACTTGCTGGTCCTCATCTCCCACTGGTAACCTCTAAAAAGAACCACAAACACTTGGGCTCTGAACTTGTTTAGCCTACTAAAACTTCCAACGTACACAGCCTCTCCAGCTCAATCTGGCCAGAGCTCAACACCGAAATTGCGAACGTCCAGCTATTGCTCCTACACTAAAGGTGCCAGCCCTGAAAGCTCTTGCTGGTCCTCATCTCCCACTGGTAACCTCTCAAACGACCCACAAACACTTGGCCTCTGAACTTGTTTAGGCTACTAAAACTTCCAATGTACACAGCCTCTCCTGCTCAATCTGACCAAAGTTCAACACCGAAATTGCGAACGTCCAGCGGTTGCTCCTACACTAAAGGTGCCAGCCCTGAAAGCTCTTGCTGGTCCTCATCTCCCACTGGGAACCTCTCAAACGAACCACAAACACTTGGGCTCTGAACTTGTTTAGGCTACTAAAACTTCCAACGTACACAGCCTCTCCTGCTCAATCTGACCGAAGTTCAACACTGAAATTGCGAACGTCCAGCGGTTGCTCCTACACTAAAGGTGCCAGCCCTGAAAGCTGTTGCCGGTCCTCATCTCCCACTGGTAACCTCTAAAACGAACCACAAACACTTGGGCTCTGAACTTGTTTAGCCTACTAAAACTTCCAACGTACACAGCCTCTCCTGCTCAATCTGGCTAGAGATCAACACCGAAATTGCGAACGTCCAGCAATTGCTCCTACACTAACAGTGCCAGCCCTGAAAGCTCTTGATGGTCCCATCTCCCACTGGTACCCTCTAAAACGAACCACAAACACTTGGGCTCTGAACTTGTTTACCCTACTAAAACTTCCAACGTACACTGCCTCTCCTGCTCAACTGGCCAGAGTTCAACACCGAAATTGCGAACGTCCAGCGATTGCTCCTACACTAAAGGTGCCAGCCCTGAAAGCTCTTGCTGGTCCTCATCTCCCACTGGTAACCTCTCAAACGAACCACAAACACTTGGGCTCTGAACTTCTTTAGCCTACTAAAACTTCCAAAATACACAGCCTCTCCTGCTCAATCTGGCCAGAGTTCAACACCAAAATTGCGAACGTCCAGCGATTGCTCCTACACTAAAGGTGCCAGCCCTGAAAGCTCTTGCTGGTCCTCATCTCCCACTGGTAACCTCTCAAACGAACCACAAACGCTTGGGCTCTGAACTTGTTTAGGCTACTAAAACTTCCAACGTACACAGCCTCTCCTGCTCAATCTGGCCAGAGCTCAACACCGAAATTGCGAACGTCCAGCGGTTGATCCTACACTAAAGGTGCCAGCCCTGAAAGCTCTTGCTGGTCCTCATCTCCCACTGGTAACCTCTCAAACGAACCACAAACACTTGGGCTCTGAACTTGTTTAGGCTACTAAAACTTCCAACGTACACAGCCTCTCCTGCTCAATCTGACCAAAGCTCAACACCGAAATAGTGAACGTCCAGCGATTGCTCCTACACTAAAGGTGCCAGCCCTGAAAGCTCTTGCTGGTCCTCATCTCCCACTGGGAACCTCTCAAACGAACCACAAACACTTGGGCTCTGCACTTATTTAGCCTACTAAAACTTCCAACGTACACAGCCTCTCCTGCTCAATCTGGCCAGAGCTCAACACCGAAATTGCGAACGTCCAGCGGTTGCTCCTACACTAAAGGTGCCAGCCCTGAAAGCTCTTGCTGGTCCTCATCTCCCACTGGTAACCTCTAAAACGAACCACAAACACTTGGGCTCTGAACTTGTTTAGCCTACTAAACCTTCCAACGTACACTGCCTCTCCTGTTCAACTGGCCAGAGGTCAACACCGAAATTGCGAACGTCCAGCGGTTGCTCCTACACTAAAGGTGCCAGCCCTGAAAGCTGTTGACGGTCCTCATCTCCCACTGGTAACCTCTCAAACGAACCACAAACACTTGGGCTCTGAACTTGTTTAGCCTACTAAAACTTCCAACGTACACAGCGTCTCCTGCTCAATCTGACCGAAGTTCAACACCGAAATTGCGAACGTCCAGGGATTGCTCCTACACTAAAGGTGCCAGCCCTGAAAGCTCTTGATGGTCCTCATCTCCCACTGGTAACCTCTCAAACGAACCACAAACACTTGGGCTCTGAACTTGTTTAGACACTCAAAGGTCCAGACGTATCATATCTTCCTTTCGCTAATTCACGTCAGAGCTCAACACCGAAATTGCGAACGTCCAGCGATTGCTCCTACACTAAAGGTGCCAGCCCTGAAAGCTCTTGCTGGTCCTCATCTCCCACTGGTAGCTTCTCAAACGAACCACAAACACTTGGACTCTGAACTTGTTTAGACACTCAAAGGTCCAGACGTATCATCGCTTCCTTTCGCTAATTCACGTCAGAGCTCAACACCGAGATTGGAAACGTCCAGCGATTGCTCCTACACTAAAGGTGCCAGCCCTGAATGCTGTTGCTGGTCCTTATCTCCTACTGGTAAACTCTAAAACGAACCACAAACACTTGGGCTCTGAACTTGTTTAGCCTACTAAAACTTCCAACGTACACAGCCTCTCCTGCTCAATCTGGCCAGAACTCAACACCGAAATTGCGAACGTCCAGCGATTGCTCCTACACTAAAGGTGCCAGCCCTGAAAGCTCTTGCTGGTCCTCATCTCCCACTGGTAACCTCTCAAACGAACCACAAACACTTGGGCTCTGAACTTGTTTAGCCTACTAAAACTTCCAACGTACACTGCCTCTCCTGTTCAACTGGCCAGAGCTCAACACCGAAATTGCGAACGTCCAGCGATTGCTCCTACACTAAAGGTGCCAGCCCTGAAAGCTCTTGCCGGTCCTCATCTCCCACTGGTAACCTCTCAAACGAACCACAAACACTTGGCCTCTGAACTTGTTTAGCCTACTAAAACTTCCAACGTACACAGCCTCTCCTGCTCAATCTGGCCAGACATCAACGCCGAAATTGCGAACGTCCAGCAATTGCTCCTACACTAACAATGCCAGCCCTGAAAGCTCTTGCTGGTCCCATCTCCCACTGGTACCCTCTAAAACGAACCACAAACACTTGGGCTCTGAACTTGTTTAGGCTACTAAAACTTCCAACGTACACAGCCTCTCCTGCTCAACTGGCCAGAGCTCAACACCGAAATAGCGAACGTCCAGCTATTTCTCCTACACTAAAGGTGCCAGCCCTGAAAGCTCTTGCTGGTCCTCATCTCCCACTGGTAACCTCTAAAACGAACCACAAACATGGGCTCTGAACTTGTTTAGCCTACTAAAACTTCCAACGTACACAGCCTCTCCTGCTCAATCTGACCGAAGTTCAACACCGAAATTGCGAACGTCCAGCGGTTGCTCCTACACTAAAGGTGCCAGCCCTGAAAGCTCTTGCTGGTCCTCATCTCCCACTGGTAACCTCTCAAACGAACCACAAACACTTCGGCTCTGAACTTGTTTAGACACTCAAAGGTCCAGACGTATCATCGCTTCCTTTCGCTAATTCACGTCAGAGCTCAACACCGAGATTGGAAACGTCCAGCGATTGCTCCTACACTAAAGGTGCCAGCCCTGAATGCTGTTGCTGGTCCTTATCTCCTACTGGTAAACTCTAAAACGAACCACAAACACTTGGGCTCTGAACTTGTTTAGCCTACTAAAACTTCCAACGTACACAGCCTCTCGTGCTCAATCTGGCCAGAGCTCAACACCGAAATTGCGAACGTCCAGCGATTGCTCCTACACTAAAGGTGCCAGCCCTGGAAGCTGTTGCTGGTCCTCATCTCCCACTGGTAACCTCTCAAACGAACCACAAACACTTGGGCTCTGAACTTGTTTAGCCTACTAAAACTTCCAACGTACACTGCCTCTCCTGCTCAATCTGGCCAGAGATCAACGCCGAAATTGCGAACGTGCAGCAATTGCTCCTACACTAACAGTGCCAGCCCTGAAAGCTCTTGCTGGTCCCATCTCCCACTGGTACCCTCTAAAACGAACCACAAACACTTGGGCTCTGAACTTGTTTAGGCTACTAAGACTTCCAAGGTACACTGCCTCTCCTGCTCAACTGGCCAGAGCTCAACACCGAAATTGCGAACGTCCAGCGATTGCTCCTACACTAAAGGTGCCAGCCCTGAAAGCTCTTGCTGGTCCTCATCTCCCACTGGTAACCTCTAAAACGAACCACAAACACTTGGCCTCTGAACTTGTTTAGCCTACTAAAACTTCCAACGTACACAGCCTCTCCTGCTCAATCTGGCCAGAGCTCAACACCAAAATTGCGAACGTCCAGCAATTGCTCCTACACTAAAGGTGCCAGCCCTGAAAGCTCTTGCTGGTACTCATCTCCCACTGGTGACCTCTAAAACGAACCACAAAGACTTGGGCTCTGAACTTGTTCAGGCTACTAAAACTTCCAACGTACACAGCCTCTCCTGCTCAATCTGGCCAGAGCTCAACACCGAAATTGCGAACGTCCAGCGATTGCTCCTACACTAAAGGTGCCAGCCCTGAAAGCTGTTGCTGGTCCTCATCTCCCACTGGTAGCCTCTCAAACGAACCACAAACACTTGGGCTCTGAACTTGTTTAGCCTACTAAAACTTCCAATGTACACTGCCTCTCCTGTTCAACTGGCCAGAGCTCAACACCGAAATTGCGAACGTCCAGCGATTGCTCCTACACTAAAGGTGCCAGCCCTGAAAGCTCTTGCTGGTCCTCATCTCCCACTGGTAACCTCTAAAACGAACCACAAACGCTTGGGCTCTGAACTTGTTTAGCCTACTAAAACTTCCAACGTACACAGCCTCTCCTGCTCAATCTGGCCAGAGCTCAACACCGAAATTGCGAACGTCCAGCGGTTGATCCTACACTAAAGGTGCCAGCCCTGAAAGCTCTTGCTGGTCCTCATCTCCCACTGGTAACCTCTCAAACGACCCACAAACACTTGGCCTCTGAACTTGTTTAGGCTACTAAAACTTCCAATGTACACAGCCTCTCCTGCTCAATCTGACCAAAGTTCAACACCGAAATTGCGAACGTCCAGCGGTTGCTCCTACACTAAAGGTGCCAGCCCTGAAAGCTCTTGCTGGTCCTCATCTCCCACTGGGAACCTCTCAAACGAACCACAAACACTTGGGCTCTGAACTTGTTTAGGCTACTAAAACTTCCAACGTACACAGCCTCTCCTGCTCAATCTGACCGAAGTTCAACACTGAAATTGCGAACGTCCAGCGGTTGCTCCTACACTAAAGGTGCCAGCCCTGAAAGCTGTTGCCGGTCCTCATCTCCCACTGGTAACCTCTAAAACGAACCACAAACACTTGGGCTCTGAACTTGTTTAGCCTACTAAAACTTCCAACGTACACAGCCTCTCCTGCTCAATCTGGCTAGAGATCAACACCGAAATTGCGAACGTCCAGCAATTGCTCCTACACTAACAGTGCCAGCCCTGAAAGCTCTTGATGGTCCCATCTCCCACTGGTACCCTCTAAAACGAACCACAAACACTTGGGCTCTGAACTTGTTTACCCTACTAAAACTTCCAACGTACACTGCCTCTCCTGCTCAACTGGCCAGAGCTCAACACCGAAATTGCGAACGTCCAGCGATTGCTCCTACACTAAAGGTGCCAGCCCTGAAAGCTCTTGCTGGTCCTCATCTCCCACTGGTAACCTCTCAAACGAACCACAAACACTTGGGCTCTGAACTTGTTTAGCCTACTAAAACTTCCAAAATACACAGCCTCTCCTGCTCAATCTGGCCAGAGTTCAACACCAAAATTGCGAACGTCCAGCGATTGCTCCTACACTAAAGGTGCCAGCCCTGAAAGCTCTTGCTGGTCCTCATCTCCCACTGGTAACCTCTCAAACGAACCACAAACGCTTGGGCTCTGAACTTGTTTAGGCTACTAAAACTTCGAACGTACACAGCCTCTCCTGCTCAATCTGGCCAGAGCTCAACACCGAAATTGCGAACGTCCAGCGGTTGATCCTACACTAAAGGTGCCAGCCCTGAAAGCTCTTGCTGGTCCTCATCTCCCACTGGTAACCTCTCAAACGAACCACAAACACTTGGGCTCTGAACTTGTTTAGGCTACTAAAACTTCCAACGTACACAGCCTCTCCTGCTCAATCTGACCAAAGCTCAACACCGAAATAGTGAACGTCCAGCGATTGCTCCTACACTAAAGGTGCCAGCCCTGAAAGCTCTTGCTGGTCCTCATCTCCCACTGGGAACCTCTCAAACGAACCACAAACACTTGGGCTCTGCACTTATTTAGCCTACTAAAACTTCCAACGTACACAGCCTCTCCTGCTCAATCTGGCCAGAGCTCAACACCGAAATTGCGAACGTCCAGCGGTTGCTCCTACACTAAAGGTGCCAGCCCTGAAAGCTCTTGCTGGTCCTCATCTCCCACTGGTAACCTCTAAAACGAACCACAAACACTTGGGCTCTGAACTTGTTTAGCCTACTAAACCTTCCAACGTACACTGCCTCTCCTGTTCAACTGGCCAGAGGTCAACACCGAAATTGCGAACGTCCAGCGGTTGCTCCTACACTAAAGGTGCCAGCCCTGAAAGCTGTTGACGGTCCTCATCTCCCACTGGTAACCTCTCAAACGAACCACAAACACTTGGGCTCTGAACTTGTTTAGCCTACTAAAACTTCCAACGTACACAGCCTCTCCTGCTCAATCTGACCGAAGTTCAACACCGAAATTGCGAACGTCCAGGGATTGCTCCTACACTAAAGGTGCCAGCCCTGAAAGCTCTTGATGGTCCTCATCTCCCACTGGTAACCTCTCAAAAGAACCACAAACACTTGGGCTCTGAACTTGTTTAGACACTCAAAGGTCCAGACGTATCATATCTTCCTTTCGCTAATTCACGTCAGAGCTCAACACCGAAATTGCGAACGTCCAGCGATTGCTCCTACACTAAAGGTGCCAGCCCTGAAAGCTCTTGCTGGTCCTCATCTCCCACTGGTAGCTTCTCAACGAACCACAAACACTTGGACTCTGAACTTGTTTAGACACTCAAAGGTCCAGACGTATCATCGCTTCCTTTCGCTAATTCACGTCAGAGCTCAACACCGAGATTGGAAACGTCCAGCGATTGCTCCTACACTAAAGGTGCCAGCCCTGAATGCTGTTGCTGGTCCTTATCTCCTACTGGTAAACTCTAAAACGAACCACAAACACTTGGGCTCTGAACTTGTTTAGCCTACTAAAACTTCCAACGTACACAGCCTCTCCTGCTCAATCTGGCCAGAACTCAACACCGAAATTGCGAACGTCCAGCGATTGCTCCTACACTAAAGGTGCCAGCCCTGAAAGCTCTTGCTGGTCCTCATCTCCCACTGGTAACCTCTCAAACGAACCACAAACACTTGGGCTCTGAACTTGTTTAGCCTACTAAAACTTCCAACGTACACTGCCTCTCCTGTTCAACTGGCAGAGCTCAACACCGAAATTGCGAACGTCCAGCGATTGCTCCTACACTAAAGGTGCCAGCCCTGAAAGCTCTTGCCGGTCCTCATCTCCCACTGGTAACCTCTCAAACGAACCACAAACACTTGGCCTCTGAACTTGTTTAGCCTACTAAAACTTCCAACGTACACAGCCTCTCCTGCTCAATCTGGCCAGACATCAACGCCGAAATTGCGAACGTCCAGCAATTGCTCCTACACTAACAATGCCAGCCCTGAAAGCTCTTGCTGGTCCCATCTCCCACTGGTACCCTCTAAAACGAACCACAAACACTTGGGCTCTGAACTTGTTTAGGCTACTAAAACTTCCAACGTACACAGCCTCTCCTGCTCAACTGGCCAGAGCTCAACACCGAAATAGCGAACGTCCAGCTATTTCTCCTACACTAAAGGTGCCAGCCCTGAAAGCTCTTGCTGGTCCTCATCTCCCACTGGTAACCTCTAAAACGAACCACAAACATGGGCTCTGAACTTGTTTAGCCTACTAAAACTTCCAACGTACACAGCCTCTCCTGCTCAATCTGACCGAAGTTCAACACCGAAATTGCGAACGTCCAGCGGTTGCTCCTACACTAAAGGTGCCAGCCCTGAAAGCTCTTGCTGGTCCTCATCTCCCACTGGTAACCTCTCAAACGAACCACAAACACTTCGGCTCTGAACTTGTTTAGACACTCAAAGGTCCAGACGTATCATCGCTTCCTTTCGCTAATTCACGTCAGAGCTCAACACCGAGATTGGAAACGTCCAGCGATTGCTCCTACACTAAAGGTGCCAGCCCTGAATGCTGTTGCTGGTCCTTATCTCCTACTGGTAAACTCTAAAACGAACCACAAACACTTGGGCTCTGAACTTGTTTAGCCTACTAAAACTTCCAACGTACACAGCCTCTCGTGCTCAATCTGGCCAGAGCTCAACACCGAAATTGCGAACGTCCAGCGATTGCTCCTACACTAAAGGTGCCAGCCCTGGAAGCTGTTGCTGGTCCTCATCTCCCACTGGTAACCTCTCAAACGAACCACAAACACTTGGGCTCTGAACTTGTTTAGCCTACTAAAACTTCCAACGTACACTGCCTCTCCTGCTCAATCTGGCCAGAGATCAACGCCGAAATTGCGAACGTGCAGCAATTGCTCCTACACTAACAGTGCCAGCCCTGAAAGCTCTTGCTGGTCCCATCTCCCACTGGTACCCTCTAAAACGAACCACAAACACTTGGGCTCTGAACTTGTTTAGGCTACTAAGACTTCCAAGGTACACTGCCTCTCCTGCTCAACTGGCCAGAGCTCAACACCGAAATTGCGAACGTCCAGCGATTGCTCCTACACTAAAGGTGCCAGCCCTGAAAGCTCTTGCTGGTCCTCATCTCCCACTGGTAACCTCTAAAACGAACCACAAACACTTGGGCTCTGAACTTGTTTAGCCTACTAAAACTTCCAACGTACACAGCCTCTCCTGCTCAATCTGGCCAGAGCTCAACACCAAAATTGTGAACGTCCAGCAATTGCTCCTACACTAAAGGTGCCAGCCCTGAAAGCTCTTGCTGGTACTCATCTCCCACTGGTGACCTCTAAAACGAACCACAAAGACTTGGGCTCTGAACTTGTTCAGGCTACTAAAACTTCCAACGTACACAGCCTCTCCTGCTCAATCTGGCCAGAGCTCAACACCGAAATTGCGAACGTCCAGCGATTGCTCCTACACTAAAGGTGCCAGCCCTTAAAGCACTTGCTGGTCCTCATCTCCCACTGGTAGCCTCTCAAACGAACCACAAACACTTGGGCTCTGAACTTGTTTAGACACTCAAAGGTCCAGAGGTATCATCGCTTCCTTTCGCTAATTCACGTCAGAGCTCAACACCGAGATTGGAAACGTCCAGCGATTGCTCCTACACTAAAGGTGCCAGCCCTGAATGCTGTTGCTGGTCCTTATCTCCAACTGGTAAACTCTAAAACGAACCACAAACACTTGGCCTCTGAACCTGTTTAGCCTACTAAAACTTCCAACGTACACAGCCTCTCCTGCTCAATCTGGCCAGAGCTCAACACCGAAATTGCGAACGTCCAGCGATTGCTCCTACACTAAAGGTGCCAGCCCTGAAAGCTCTTGCTGGTCCTCATCTCCCACTGGTAACCTCTCAAACGAACCACAAACACTTGGGCTCTGAACTTGTTTAGCCTACTAAAACTTCCAACGTACACTGCCTCTCCTGTTCAACTGGCCAGAGCTCAACACCGAAATTGCGAACGTCCAGCGATTGCTCCTACACTAAAGGTGCCAGCCCTGAAAGCTCTTGCCGGTCCTCATCTCCCACTGGTAACCTCTCAAACGAACCACAAACACTTGGCCTCTGAACTTGTTTAGCCTACTAAAACTTCCAACGTACACAGCCTCTCCTGCTCAATCTGGCCAGACATCAACGCCGAAATTGCGAACGTCCAGCGATTGCTCCTACACTAAAGGTGCCAGCCCTGAAAGCTCTTGCTGGTCCTCATCTCCCACTGGGAACCTCTCAAACGAACCACAAACACTTGGCCTCTGAACTTGTTTAGACACTCAAAGGTCCAGACGTATCATCGCTTCCTTTCTCTAATTCACGTCAGAGCTCAACACCAAAATTGCAAACGTCCAGCGATTGCTCCTACACTAAAGGTGCCAGCCCTGAAAGCTCTTGCTGGTCCTCATCTCCCACTGGTGACCTCTAAAACGAACCACAAACACATGGGCTCTGAACTTGTTTAGCCTACTAAAACTTCCAACGTACACAGCCTCTCCTGCTCAATCTGGCCAGAGCTCAACACCGAAATTGCGAACGTCCAGCGATTGCTCCTACACTAAAGGTGCCAGCCCTGGAAGCTGTTGCTGGTCCTCATCTCCCACTGGTAACCTCTCAAACGAACCACAAACACTTGGGCTCTGAACTTTTTTAGACACTCAAAGGTCCAGACGTATCATCACTTCCTTTCGCTAATTCACGTCAGAGCTCAACACCGAAATTGCGAACGTCAGCGATTTCTCCTACACTAAAGGTGCCAGCCCTTAAAGCACTTGCTGGTCCTCATCTCCCACTGGTAGCCTCTCAAACGAACCACAAACACTTGGGCTCTGAACTTGTTTAGACACTCAAAGGTCCAGACGTATCATCGCTTCCTTTCGCTAATTCACGTCAGAGCTCAACACCGATATTGGAAACGTCCAGCGATTGCTCCTACACTAAAGGTGCCAGCCCTGAATGCTGTTGCTGGTCCTTATCTCCTACTGGTAAACTCTAAAACGAACCACAAACACTTGGGCTCTGAACTTGTTTAGCCTACTAAAACTTCCAAAGTACACTGCCTCTCCTGCTCAATCTGGCCAGAGCTCAACACCGAAATTGTGAACGTCCAGCGATTGCTCCTACACTAAAGGTGCCAGCCCTGAAAGCTCTTGCTGGTCCTCATCTCCCACTGGTAACCTCTCAAACGAACCACAAACACTTGGCCTCTGAACTTGTTTAGGCTACTAAAACTTCCAACGTACACAGCCTCTCGTGCTCAATCTGGCCAGAGCTCAACACCGACATTGCGAACGTCCAGCGATTGCTCCTACACTAAAGGTGCCAGCCCTGAAAGCTCTTGCTGGTCCTCATCTCCCACTGGGAACCTCTCAAACGAACCACAAACACTTGGCCTCTGAACTTGTTTAGACACGCAAAGGTCCAGACGTATCATCGCTTCCTTTCGCTAATTCACGTCAGAGCTCAAGACCGAAATTGCGAATGTCCAGCGATTGCTCCTACACTAAAGGTGCCAGCCCTGAAAGCTGTTGATGGTCCTCATCTCCCACTGGTAACCTCTCAAACGAACCACAAACACTTGGGCTCTGAACTTGTTTAGGCTACTAAAACTTCCAACGTACACTGCCTCTCCTGCTCAATCTGGCCAGAGCTCAACACCGAAATTGCGAACGTCCAGCGATTGCTCCTACACTATAAGGTGCCAGCCCTGAAAGCTCTTGCTGGTCCTCATTTCCCCTGGTAACCTCTAAAACGAACCACAAACACTTGGGCTCTGAACTTGTTTAGGCTACTAAAACTTCCAAAGTACACAGCCTCTCGTGCCCAATCTGGCCAGAGCTCAACACCGAAATTGCGAACGTCCAGCGATTGCTCCTACACTAAAGGTGCCAGCCCTGAAAGCTCTTGCTGGTCCTCATCTCCCACTGGTAACCTCTCAAACGAACCACAACCACTTGGGCTCTGAACTTCTTTAGACACTCAAAGGTCCAGACGTATCATCGCTTCCTTTCGCTAATTCACGTTAGAGCTCAACACCGAAATTGTGAACGTCCAGCGATTGCTCCTACGGTAAAGGTGCCAGCCCTGAAAGATCTTGCTGGTCCTCATCTCCCACTGGTAACCTCTCAAACGAACCACAAACACTTGGCCTCTGAACTTGTTTAGGCTACTAAAACTTCCAACGTACACAGCCTCTCCTGCACAATCTGACCAAAGTTCAACACCGAAATTGCGAACGTCCAGCGGTTGCTCCTACACTAAAGGGGCCAGCTCTGAAAGCTCTTGCTGGTCCTCATCTCCCACTGGTAACCTCTCAAACGAACCACAAACACTTGGGCTCTGAACTTGTTTAGCCTACTAAAACTTCCAACGTACACAGCCTCTCCTGCTCAATCTGGCCAGAGCTCAACACTGAAATTGCGAACGTCCAGCGATTGCTCCTACACTAAAGGTGCCAGCCCTGAAAGCTCTTGCTGGTCCTCATCTCCCACTGGTAACCTCTCAAACGAACCACAAACACTGGGGCTCTGAACTTGTTTAGCCTACTAAAACTTCCAACGTACACAGCCTCTCGTGCTCAATCTGGCCAGAGCTCAACCCCGAAATTGCGAACGTCCAGCAATTGCTCCTACACTAAAGGTGCCAGCCCTGAATGCTGTTGCTGGTCCTCATCTCCCACTGGTAACCTCTAAAATGAACCACAAACACTTGGGCTCTGAACTTGTTTAGGCTACTAAAACTTCCAACGTACACAGCCTCTCCTGCTCAATCTGGCCAGAGCTCAACACCGAAATTGCGAACGTCCAGCGATTGCTCCTACACTAAAGGTGCCAGTCCTGAAAGCTCTTGCTGGTCCTCATCTCCCACTGGTAACCTCTCAAACGAACCACAAACACTTGGGCTCTGAACTTGTTTAGGCTACTAAAACTTCCAACGTACACAGCCTCTCCTGCTCAATCTGGCCAGAGCTCAACACCGAAATCGCGAACGTCCAGCAATTGCTCCTGCACTAAAGGTGCCAGCCCTGAAAGCTCTTGCTGGTCCTCATCTCCCACTGGTAGCCTCTCAAACGAACCACAAACACTTGGTCTCTGAACTTGTTTAGACACTCAAAGGTCCAGACGTATCATCGCTTCCTTTCGCTAATTCACGTCAGAGCTCAACAGCGAAATTGCGAACGTCCAGCGATTGCTCCTACACTAAAGGTGCCAGTCCTGAAAGCTCTTGCTGGTCCTCATCTCCCACTGGGAACCTCTCAAACGAACCACAAACACTTGGCCTCTGAACTTGTTTAGCCTACTAAAACTTCCAACGTACACAGCCTCTCCTGCTCAATCTGGCCAGAGCTCAACACCGAAATTGCGAACGTCCAGCGATTGCTCCTACACTAAAGGTGCCAGCCCTGAAAGCTCTTGCTGGTCCTCATCTCCCACTGGTAACCTCTCAAACGAACCACAAACACTTGGGCTCTGAACTTGTTTAGACACTCAAAGGTCCAGACGTATCATCGCTTCCTTTCGCTAATTCACGTCAGAGCTCAACACCGAAATTGCGAACGTCCAGCGATTGCTCCTACACTAAAGGTGCCAGCCCTGAAAGCTCTTGCTGGTCCTCATCTCCCACTGGTAACCTTTATAACGAACCACAAACACTTGGGCTCTGAACTTGTTTAGGCTACTAAAACTTCCAACGTACACAGCCTCTCCTGCTCAATCTGGCCAGAGCTCAACACCGAAATTGTGAACGTCCAGCGATTGCTCCTACACTAAAGGTGCCAGCCCTGAAAGCTCTTGCTGGTCCGCATCTCCCACTGGTAGCCTCTAAAACGAACCACAAACACTTGGGCTCTGAACTTGTTTAGGCTACTAAAACTTCCAACGTACACAGCCTCTCCTGCTCAATCTGGCCAGAGCTCAACACCGAAATTGCGAACGTCCAGCGATTGCTCCTACACTAAAGGGGCCAGCCCTGAAAGCTGTTGCTGGTCCTCATCTCCACTGGTAACCTCTCAAACGAACCACAAACACTTGGGCTCTGAACTTGTTTAGGCTACTAAAACTTCCAACGTACACAGCCTCTCCTGCTCAATCTGGCCAGAGCTCAAAACCGAAATTGCGAACGTCCAGCGATTGCTCCTACACTAAAGGTGCCAGCCCTGAAAGCTCTTGCTGGTCCTCATCTCCCACTGGGAACCTCTCAAACGAACCACAAACACTGGGGCTCTGAACTTGTTTAGACACTCAAAGGTCCAGACGTATCATCGCTTCCTTTCGCTAATTCACGTCAGAGCTCAACACCGAAATTGCGAACGTCCTGCGATTGCTCCTACACTAAAGGTGCCAGCCCTGAAAGCTATTGCTGGTCCTCATCTGCCACTGGTAACCTCTCAAACGAACCACAAACACTTGGGCTCTGAACTTGTTTAGCCTACTAAAACTTCCAACGTACACAGCCTCTCGTGCTCAATCTGGCCAGAGCTCAACCCCGAAATTGCGAACGTCCAGCAATTGCTCCTACACTAAAGGTGCCAGCCCTGAATGCTGTTGCTGGTCCTCATCTCCCACTGGTAACCTCTAAAACGAACCACAAACACTTGGCCTCTGAACTTGTTTAGGCTACTAAAACTTCCAACGTACACTGCCTCTCCTGTTCAACTGGCCAGAGCTCAACACCGAAATTGCGAACGTCCAGCGATTGCTCCTACACTAAAGGTGCCAGCTCTGAAAGCTCTTGCTGGTCCTCATCTCCCACTGGGAACCTCTAAAACGAACCACAAACACTTGGGCTCTGAACTTGTTTAGCCTACTAAAACTTCCAACGTACACAGCCTCTCCTGCTCAATCTGGCCAGAGCTCAACACCGAAATTGCGAACGTCCAGCGATTGCTCCTACACTAAAGGTGCCAGCCCTGAAAGCTCTTGCTGGTCCTCATCTCCCACTGGTAACCTCTAAAACGAACCACAAACACTTGGCCTCTGAACTTGTTTAGCCTACTAAAACTTCCAACGTACACAGCCTCTCCTGCTCAATCTGGCCAGAGCTCAACCCCGAAATTGCGAACGTCCAGCAATTGCTCCTACACTAAAGGTGCCAGCCCTGAATGCCGTTCCTGGTCCTCATCTCCCACTGGTAACCTCTCAAACGAACCACAAACACTTGGGCTCTGAACTTGTTTAGGCTACTAAAACTTCCAACGTACACAGCCTCTCCTGCTCAATCTGGCCAGAGCTCAACAACGAAATTGCGAACGTCCAGCGATTGTTCCTACACTAAAGGTGCCAGCCCTGAAAGCTCTTGCTGGTCCTTATCTCCCACTGGTAACCTCTCAAACGAACCACAAACACTTGCCTCTGAACTTGTTTAGCCTACTAAAACTTCCAACGTACACAGCCTCTCCTGCTCAATCTGGCCAGAGCTCAACACCGAAATTGTGAACGTCCAGCGATTGTTTCTACACTAAAGGTGCCAGCCCTGAAAGCTCTTGCTGGTCCTCATCTCCCACTGGTAACCTCTCAAACGAACCACAAACACTTGGCCTCTGAACTTGTTTAGCCTACTAAAACTTCCAACGTACACAGCCTGTCCTGCTCAATCTGGCCAAAGTTCAACACCGAAATTGTGAACGTTCAGCGGTTGCTCCTACAGTAAAGGTGCCAGCCCTGAAAGCTCTTGCTGGTCCTCATCTCCCACTGGGAACCTCTCAAACGAACCACAAACACTGGGGCTCTGAACTTGTTTAGACACTCAAAGGTCCAGACGTATCATCGCTTCCTTTCGCTAATTCACGTCAGAGCTCAACACCGAAATTGCGAACGTCCTGCGATTGCTCCTACACTAAAGGTGCCAGCCCTGAAAGCTATTGCTGGTCCTCATCTGCCACTGGTAACCTCTCAAACGAACCACAAACACTTGGGCTCTGAACTTGTTTAGCCTACTAAAACTTCCAACGTACACAGCCTCTCGTGCTCAATCTGGCCAGAGCTCAACCCCCGAAATTGCGAACGTCCAGCAATTGCTCCTACACTAAAGGTGCCAGCCCTGAATGCTGTTGCTGGTCCTCATCTCCCACTGGTAACCTCTAAAACGAACCACAAACACTTGGCCTCTGAACTTGTTTAGGCTACTAAAACTTCCAACGTACACTGCCTCTCCTGTTCAACTGGCCAGAGCTCAACACCGAAATTGCGAACGTCCAGCGATTGCTCCTACACTAAAGGTGCCAGCTCTGAAAGCTCTTGCTGGTCCTCATCTCCCACTGGGAACCTCTAAAACGAACCACAAACACTTGGGCTCTGAACTTGTTTAGCCTACTAAAACTTCCAACGTACACAGCCTCTCCTGCTCAATCTGGCCAGAGCTCAACACCGAAATTGCGAACGTCCAGCGATTGCTCCTACACTAAAGGTGCCAGCCCTGAAAGCTCTTGCTGGTCCTCATCTCCCACTGGTAACCTCTAAAACGAACCACAAACACTTGGCCTCTGAACTTGTTTAGCCTACTAAAACTTCCAACGTACACAGCCTCTCCTGCTCAATCTGGCCAGAGCTCAACCCCGAAATTGCGAACGTCCAGCAATTGCTCCTACACTAAAGGTGCCAGCCCTGAATGCCGTTCCTGGTCCTCATCTCCCACTGGTAACCTCTCAAACGAACCACAAACACTTGGGCTCTGAACTTGTTTAGGCTACTAAAACTTCAACGTACACAGCCTCTCCTGCTCAATCTGGCCAGAGCTCAACAACGAAATTGCGAACGTCCAGCGATTGTTCCTACACTAAAGGTGCCAGCCCTGAAAGCTCTTGCTGGTCCTTATCTCCCACTGGTAAACTCTCAAACGAACCACAAACACTTGGGCTCTTATCTTGTTTAGCCTACTAAAACTTCCAACGTACACAGCCTCTCCTGCTCAATCTGGCCAA